>NW_021145686.1:60385-64718 GCF_002837175.3 Physeter macrocephalus | reverse complement strand
AAAAAGATCCTGCATGCTGCAGCTACGACCTGGCACAGCCAAATAAATATTAAAACAAGCAAATAGAAACCACTACAGATAACATCATGTATAATGGTGAAATACTGAATGCGTTCCCAAGAATGGAAGCAAGGTAAGCTGTCTTGTCTCCTACTGCTATTTGTGTTCAACAGTGTACTGTAAGTCGTAACCAGTGGAGTAAGACAAAGGAAAAAAAAGGTATACAGATTTGAAAAAAGAAGTAAAAGTGACCTCATAAAAGACACGACTTTGTGCACAGAAAATCTGAAAAGGTTTCAAAAAAAGTTACCAAAACAAAATTGCATTTAACAAGGTTTCAAGATACAAGATCTGTTGACAAAAATCAATTGTATTTTAATATGCTAGCATTTTCCTGAAAAGTAAACAAAGTAAGCCTGCCACTTCGAGGAAAACAATTGACAGTATTTGTTGCCAAAGATAAAATCTGCGTTTTCAATGAAAAATTAGGATTTTGAAAAACTTGTATGCACCACTGTGAGTTTAAAAGCTGCCTAACATTTAAAGACTTTTCTGATGAGATCGGCAGTGATATTAACAAATGTGATTAAAAATATATATATATTGTATAATGAATGTGAAAACATTTGGAAGATCCAGGACTTCCCTGGTGGCGCAGTGATTGAGAATCCACCCGCCAATACAGGGGACATGGGTTTGATCCCTGGTCTGGGAAGATCCCACTTGCTGCAGAGCAACAAAGCTTGTGCACCATAACTACTGAAACCCGCTCGCCTAGAGCTGGTGCTCCGCAACAAGAGAAGCCACCGCAGTGAGAAGCCACAACGAAGAGTAGCCCCTGCTCGCTGCAACTAGAGAAAGCCCACATGCAGCAATGAAGACCCAACGCAGCCAGAAAAAAAAAGGAAGATCTGCATAACTCAGTGAATGAACAATTTCCAAATAACCACTGTAAGATCTGACAAAATTATGCATGATAGACCAATAGATCTTAATGTAACAGACTATGAAAAGTTATTTGATATGGTTTCAGATTCTACACTGCCACTAACCTTGAAGGAAACTATCACTTGTCAAATTTTGGTGTAGTATCAAAGAATATTCACAGTTACCTATAAAGGCTATAAAAATACCCCTCTCTTTTCTAACTACAAACCTGTGTGAGGCTGGATTTTCTACATATACTTCAACTAGAACAACATATTACAACACATTGAAAAAGAATATCTGAGAATCTAGCTTTATTAAGCCAGACATTAATTTGCAAGAGATTTGTAAAACAATGCCACTCTTCTGACTAAATTTCTTTTAGGAAAATATAATTATTTATCATAAAGATATTTATGTTAGCATGTAATGGGCTTATTATTGTTATTTTTAAGGAATAAATATTTTTTAAAATTTCTCAGTTTTAATTTCTAATCTGGTAAATATTGATAGACAAAATAAACATCTCAATAATTCTCAATAATTTTTAAGATTTTAAAGAGGTCCCAAGACCAAAACATTTGAGAATCACTGATCTAGTCCAACCCTCTCTCCCTTGTTCCCCCAATTTCTAGATGGGTAAACTGAGGTTTGGAGTGGGAAGGGGCCCTTCCCGGGGAGATTGTGGCTGTGGTTCTGACACTCCATATTTGGTATAAGCCTTTGAAAACAGGTGTGTCTGCGATACCTCCTCTCTAGTGTATTGAATCTTTCTTCACTGGATCCTTATCTGGATTTAAATGTCTTTTTTTTTTAATTTAACTTTTATTTTATATTAGAGTATAGTTGATTTACAATGTTGCGGTAGTTTCAGGTGTACGGCAAAGTGATTTAGTTATACATATATCCATTCTTTTTCAGATTCTTTTCCCATATAGGTTATTACTATGAGCTTTTTATTTTTATTTTTAAATTTTTTTATAGATTTATTTCATTTATTTATTTTTGGCTGCATTGGGTTTTTGTTGCCGCGCTCGGGCTTTAGTTGCGGTGAGCAGGGGCTACTCTTTGTTGCGGTGCGCAGGCTTCTTATTGTGGTGGCTTCTCTTGTTGCGGAGCACGGGCTCTAGGCAAGTGGCTTGATTAGCTGTGGTGCGCGGGCTTCAGTAGTTGTGGCGCATGGGCTTAGTTGCTCCGCGGCATATGGGATCTTCCTGGACCAGGGCTCGAACCCGTGTCCCCTACGTTGGCAGGCGGATTCTTAAACACTGCGCCCCCAGGGAAACCCTGAGCTTTTTTTAAAAAAAGGTCTTTCTCTATACATGTACCTCCCTCCACCTTACAACTGCTAGGTCCCTGTAACAAACTTCTCAAAGAAATTTACACTCACATGCGTACTTTCTCATTTTTCACTCCCTCATTCAATAAATATTTATTGAGAGCCAACAATGTATCATATACAGTTCTAGGTGCTGATAATTCAACAATGAATCAAAGAAAATCCTTGCTCTTTAAATATTACATCCTAGTGAGGGGAGACAAATCCAGAAAAATTGTCCAGAACTTGTAAATGGGCAGAAGAGGATTATTGGGTGATCTTTTATTGTAGTGCTGGGGTATACCTTTGATTGACTTTACATTGACTAGGCTATCTTACAACTTTGTAGGGGTAGAGGTTAACTTGTAGAAAACTGATGGCAATGCAAATCTTGTCTGAGAGCAATGCAAATAATTCCTATCCATAGAAATGCAAATGAATTTTTGTCCAGTAGAGATGGAATTTAATTCTCTCTGGTAAAAGATAATCCCCAACATTATAGTTTATTGCTTAATAGGATATTAATGTTTTTGCAACTATTAGCAAATTCATTTCAGCATTCCTTTGGCTGATAATCTAAATCTCTGAAACTCAAATTCTCATTTGAACAAGTCTTACCATCTCACTGGTTCCCTCATTATTTAGGATAAAAATGGATAAGCAGTTTATTATGATGAATAAAATCTTTGGCATGTGTTCATTTTATATTTTTATAAGTTATGTTATTAACCTTTTGAAAATTATTATTTAGCACACTATAATAAAATAAATACATATCAGGTGATAATAAGTCAGAAGAATAAAAGCAGGGTAAGAGGACAGCTATTGACTGGTGGTGTAGTATACACTAGTGTAGATAGGGTCAATCAGTCAACAAGTCCTGTACTTCTTTCTCTAAACTATAAGGGGAATCCATCTTCTCTCTATCTTCACTGCCACCACACTAATCCAGACCATGGTCTTCTCTCATCTGATCTCCCTGCCCTACTCCCACCTACTCCGATCGCTGGCTATCAGATGTTCACTTTTAAAAACAATTATCTGATTATGACCCTCCTTTCCACTGGCTCCTGTGGTGGAGTCAAGTTCTGTGGAAGCTTAAAAAATTTGGGAGGCACTCTTTAAGAAAAATAATACAAAAATTAGGTACGAGCCTTGAAAAGGGCAGTGCAAATGACAGGTCCTGAAACTTAAGCTTAATTAGCTTCACTATAAAACCGCCTCTGCCTAGAAGTCTAGCCTCGTTTTTCTCTACCTCAGGATCTCTCTCTGTACTTCTGCCTAGAAGGCTCTTCTCGCTCCATTTTGCTTACCTAACTCCTTCAGTACTCAACTGTCAGCTACCAGTCCTCCCTGATTCCCTAGCTGGGTTAGGGGACTTTACAGAGTCTGTACAAGCATCCAAACGGAGCCACCACTCTCTGCGAAAAATGCTTCTTTTCCAGACCCTCAAAAGATACCTGCGCTGGGCTGGGTTTGCATCTGCGACGTATCGGTGGGCGGAGCCCCAGGAAAGAGCCGTAACTCTCTTCCCTTTTCGTCCGCAGTGGGGCGCACCACCTCTCCGGAACCTGCGCGTCTTCCTTTGCTGATCCGGTCGGAATTACCCGGCGGCGCACGCCGACATGGCTGCGCTGGTGGGGAGAGGTGTTCGGGACATGCTGAAGCGTGCGGAGTTCATGACGGTCCCGCGGAGACAAAGACATAAGAAAAAATGGGTAAGGTCCCGTGACAGCAGTGTCTCGCCACCACCCCTCGGGAAACTTCTCCGGCCCTCCCACTTTCCGCACCCTCAGTTAGGGTCGCTACTCCCACGCCTCTGGAAAGCCTTGGGCCTCCTTTCCCCCGCCCCTCAGGAGGCGTGATTAGGCGCCTCCCTCTCACATCTGTTACGTCATCGCCTCTGTCCGCCCTTTTATTTCGTCACAAGTCTTCGGCTTTCCCTCTTAAGTCTGCAGACTCCAGACTCCGCCCCTCTATGTTACGTCATCACCTCCGTCCTCATTCTTTCAGTTGTCTCGCCTCTTGTTTCCCGGCTCTTGGTTACCTTCCCCTGGGCCCCCACTAACCCTTCCACTTCCCTTCCTC
>NW_021145686.1:33720-60236 GCF_002837175.3 Physeter macrocephalus | reverse complement strand
CTCCCCCCCCCTCCCCGCCCCCGCACACCGCATGACCTCTTCTACTCCTTTCCTCCTAAACCTTCCACCCCAGCCTCTCACCCCTAGGAAGGTGACATAGCGACTTCCTCTTCCCTCCTTCCGCTGCCCTCCGGGAAAGGATTCAACCCCTTCCTCAACCTCGAGCCGCCTCTGGTGCCCAGGAAGTTACAGTAGCCACCCTCCCGACCTTTCCCCAAGCCCAGGCAAAATGTGCAGTGACTCCTCTCACCCCATGGGCTCTCCCCACTTATCCAGAGATCCTTTCTCTGGCCTCACTTGTAGCCCTGGAATTTCTTCCATAACTGGCCAGCCCCCCTCCCTACCCCGAGGGATTCCTTCTCCGCCCCCACCGCCCCTCTCCCCACCCCCACAGACTCCCCTGCGCCCAGGAAGATGTTCTTTTGAACCCTGTTCTCCACTCCTTGGAAGACCCTACTGCCGGGAGCCTATCCTCTCGGGTTTGTCCCCTCCAAGTCCTTGTGTTGACCAGTTCCGCCTTGTGGGGTCACCCCCTGCCCGTCCGCGGAGCTCTTATTGCAGCTGGATCAGTCCCCTGAGAACACCATGTCCCTGTCCCCGAGGCCCTTACATTGACCAACACACTTATCGCTGTTACTGTGGTGGATACCCTTCAGCCCCAGTAACCAACCCGGTGACCTCCCCTCCCCTCACTCATGTGCCTTTGGAAACTGGCCCCATGATTTCACCTTCCATCACTCCTGGGACCCAGGGAACTTGCCCCATGATTTCACCTCCTCTTACTCATAGGCCCCAGGAACCGGCCTCATAATTTCACCTCCTCATGCTCACTGGCCCATGGAAACTAGACCTATAATTTCCCCACCCCTTTCTCACAGGGTTTTGGAAACTGGGCCCATGACCTCCACTCTGCTCTCTTCCTGGTCCTCAGGGAGAAGTTATAATGATCCTCCTCTTTCCCCAGCATCTTCCCCACCCACTGGCAGCTTTTACCATGGCCACGTTAAGCATCCAGAGGCTTGTGAACCTAAACCACAGCTTGACCCCCCTCTTGGGAAGAATTACTGTGGCTCCCCACTTTCTTCTCAGGCAGGCATATCTTGTCCCAGCTCACCTCAGGAGGGCTCTTATCACTATTCCCATCTTCCCCCAGATGCCCGCATACCTGCTGCTGGGAGCCCTTACTGTGCCATCCGCCTACCCCCTGGGAGTACTGGCTCTCCTTGCTCACCCCAGTCCCAGGTTTCCAGGAAGCCTTGCTTTGAGTCCATTTACTCTTGGGAGACTGGTGGGAGCTCTTATTTCTGCATAACCCCAGGCACTACAATTTCTGGTCCACCCTGTCCCCAGGACCCACCTCTTCCCCTGTCCTCCCACTGTCCTTGTTCTGCCTTCTTTCCTTCACCTCCAGGCAACCAGTTTATGTCTCCACCCCAAGCACCCCACTGCAGAAGCTATAAGGAACCCCCTCTCCCTATCCCAGTTTGCACCCAAGCTAAGTCTCCCAAATCCTCAGAGTTAAAACAGCCATGTGCTTCTCACAGATGTCACTCCCTGGTCACCCAGCACACTCCTCCTAACCGGCCCATGTCCCCTAAGGCCAGCACCTCTCCTCCACCTCCCTCCTGCCCTTCTGGTCTCTCCGGTCCTTCTTGTATGGTGACATCCATCACAACTTGCTCAAATTCCTGCCCCAAAGAACTACCCCAAGGGACTACCGCACCTACTGTGGTCCCTAGAACCCTCAAAACAGTTATCCCTACTTCCCTTCCCCTTCGCCTTCCTTGTGATCCTGTCTTACCCAATAGTTATGCTCAGACCAGCCCCCGAGGACCCCCCATTGGACCCCCCTGCAGTACCCATGTATATTCTGTGGTTTCCCCCACCCGCCATGATCCCTGCCTACTCTCTGGTTCCCTCAATCAATCCACAGGTCCCCTTCAGTGTCATAACCAGCTGGTGCCCCTCTGTGGCACCTATAGCACTCCCAGGGGCCCACCCCAACCTCATCGCCAGCCTGTGGCGCCTCCTTGTTCTACGCATATCTATTCTTTTATCCCTTTGAGAACACCCTTTGACCCCCCAAATTTACCCATTGCCACCCGAGCCTGGGGCCATCTTGATACTATGCCCTGTGGCCTCCATGTCTACTCTGTGGCTTCTCGAGACTGCCACAAGGAGTCTCCCCAGATCCCCTACAGCTGTCCTTTGTCTTCATCCAAGATTTCCAGCTGTAGCACTAATGCCAACTGTAGTTCGACTGTTGTTATTAGTGACAGCCAGAGCAAGAACACCCTCCAAAGCACAAGTTGGAGCCAGAGTGAGAGTACCCATAGCCCTAGCAGAAATTGGAGTCAAAGAAAGAGTTTCCATGTTAATAGAAGTCTGAGTGGGAGCAATAGTACCCATCAAAGCGTAAATCAGGAGCAGAGTGAGAGTCCTCAACTTTTTGAAAGTCAGGGCCAGAGCGAAAGTACCCAACACAGCAAAAGTCAGGGCCCGATCAAGAGTGCCCTCCATAACAGAAGTCGGAGCCGAAGCAAGAGTCATCGCCGTGGCAAAAGTCGTGGCCAGAGCAAGAGTCCCCACCGTAGCAGAAGTCAAGGTCGGCGCAAGAGTCCCCACCATAACAAGAAGTGAGGGCAGGGAAAGAGTTCTGACCAAAAATCCAAAAATCCAGGCTAAAGCAAAATTCATAGACAGGAACAGCGCTGCCAGCCATAGCAAGCATCCCAGCTGTGGCAACCAGGACCAACTTGTGGACTCCTCAACTGAGGCCTTTTTTCCCTTTCAGTCTACTTCTGTGCTCTTCAAGCCTGACTCATGCCCCTCTCTGCTACCCTCATAGCAGTCATCCTGTAAGTCCCCACTTTTGTTCGCACCTCAAGGTTTCTGTGAGCTCTCCTCATCCCACCTTCCTGGAGTCTGGGGACTTTCCCAAAATGACCCTCAGCCCTGTGATTCTGAGCATTGTGGTGTCAGTCACTGCATGACCTTAGGTAAGTTACCCTCATCTCTCCATCAAATGTAGAAGGTTGATAATTTTTGTATCCCACTGCGCTATCTCTTGTGGTGCTCACCTAAACTAGGAGACATGAAAGTGCTTTAGAAAATGGAAGGACTGTTTCAGAAAAAAAACATCTTTTATTTTTAAGCTTGATGCTTCACCCAGGGCCTACATAGTTTCTACCAACCTTCTGTAGACTCTTCTCAAGAGTCCTCTCCAAGGCCTTAAAGAAATACCCTCTTTATTGGTGACCCCCACATGCTATTGTGAGAGCTATAGCTTACTTTCACAACGCTGAGATAGAAAGGCTGGTTCCCCACTGCTTGTCTCTCACACACTTCTTTGGCAGGCAGAGGCAGGATGCAAAGACAGGATACAAAAGACAGGAGCGGGCACTAGCTGTATCCACGTTTGCCCCAGCGCTCTGAGGTACTGGTGGGGTCAGGCAGTAAGGGGTTAGAGGCAAGACTGCAAGACCAATAGGCCTGTTCTCATTCTTTTAGGCTGCCACAGAGCCCAAATTTCCTGCCACTCGACTGGCTCTGCAGAATTTTGACATGACCTACAGTGTGCAATTTGGGGATATTTGGCCATCGATCCGGGTCAGTCTCCTCTCAGAGCAGAAGTATGGTGCACTGGTCAATAACTTTGCTGCCTGGGATTGTGTGAGTGCTGAGCTGGAGCAGCTGAGTGCCAGGGACTTCGTGAATGAAGCTATCGTCCACAGGGAACCAGAACCTGAGAATGGCCAAACTGCAGCTCCACCCCCTGCCTCCTGGGCCTGCAGTCCAAACCTTCGATGCTTCACTTTTGCCAGAGGGGATGTCAGCCGTTTCCCTCCTGCCAGGTAGGATCTGGAGCTGTGGCTGGGGCTGTCCTGAGTGTCTGCTGGAAGTAGACAGGAAGAGATGCAGCTCCTGACCTGTTTAATAGGGATCTTAATATTGCTAATATTTACTGAGTACTTATACATGATGGGCATTATCTCCTTTTGTTCTGTCAACAGCCCTCTGAGGTGGGTAATATTATTGTTTTTCTTTTACATTTGAGGAAACTGAGGTGCAGAGAAGTTAAGGTACTTACTTGCTTTAGGTCCCTTAGATAGTAAGTGGTGAAGCTAGTTTTTAGACCCAGGAAGTCTGACCTCAGAACCTGCACCTTGAACTGCTTAAGTGCCCCACTTCTTCTGCCTAAGTAAGAAAAAAACCAAAAACCAAAAAACCTTTTTACATGAGCACCCTCTCCAGTTAAAATGTGTGTTATTTACAACTGCTTTCTCACTTGCCCCCATCAAAGTGAGTAGGACAAGTAACCTCATGATACCAAATAAGAGGTGGGACTTGCCTAGGAAATAGGGCTTGCTTAGGGACACAAAGTTAGTACCAGACCAGACTGGGGTAAAAAAAAGGAGACCTTTCAGTCATCTTATCCAATGCTCAGATGTATATGAAGTTGAATGAAAAAAGACTCTGTAATAAAATGCTAAATTGAGAAAAGGAGAGCTCAGTGTTAGCTGTAGGATGTGGGAATTGATCTTTGAAGGATTGATTCATTCATTCAACAAATATTTATTGTCTCCAAATGCTAGGCACTCTTAAGTGCACAAGTCCTCATGGAGCTTACAGCCTAGTGAGGGAGATAACTGTTAAAAAACTATTTATGGTAGTGATAAGTGCTACAGAAAAAAAGTACAAGATGCTATGAAGTCTTATAGTTAGGAGATCTAATGCTGAGGAAGTGAAATTTAAGCTAAGACCTGAAAGCTGAGTAGGAATTAAAGATGGTGGCATGGGAGTGGGGATGGGAGTGTGATGTGAGCCTACAGAAGAGGGCTAGAGCCAGATTTTGAAGGTTTTACAGGCCTTATGGGATCACGGACTTTTTCTCTAAAAGGAAGAGGGAGCCATGAAAGGTTTTTTTGTTTTGTTGTCGGTGGTTTTTTGTTTGTTTTTGGCCATACCGTGTGGCATGCAGGATCTTAGTTTCCTGACCAGGGGTCGAATCTGTGCTCCCTGCGGTGGAAGCTCAGAGTCTTAATCACTGGACATCCAGGGAAGTCCCAGCCATGAAAGGTTTTAAGCTGGGGAATAACATGATCAGATCTGAATTTTTAAAATATCATTCTGGCTGCTGTGTGGAAAATAGATTGGAGAGGGGCAAGGCTAGAAATGGGGTTGTAAATTAGGAGGCTTTTGCAATTGTCCTAGCTGCTGGTTTGAGGGAAGGCTGTATGCTTAAGAGAAGTAAGAGATGAGGTTGGAAAAGTACATGGGAGCCATGTGTGGGAATCTTGAATGTCACGAGCTTGCAGGTTGGGGGAAGGGGATTTTCCTGGTGTTCCAGGGTTGCTTATAAATGGCTGGAATTACCAGGGCTGGGCAGCTTCAGACATGTGCCTTTTAATTCATATTGCTGTAATTGCAATACGTTCATCTGTTCTAGAGAACCACTGAAGAGGGTTTCTGAGTAGAGGAAAGGTAATAATGTACAGTGGTTAAGAAAACCTAGGTTTGGATCCTGTCTTCACCACTTATTAGACATGTGGCATTGGATAACTGAGCCTTGGTTTCCTTATCAGGAAAATAATCTGGAAGGTAATGGTAGTAATAGCTGACAGTATAGCTCACTATGTGCCAGCTACTGTTCTAAGTACTTGTCTTCTATTACTTCCTTTAATTCTTACACTAATCCTATCTGATAGGTACTCTTATTACAGATGAGGAAACTGAGGCAGAGGGAAGTTGAGTAATTTGCAGAAGGTCACACAACTGATGAGCAACTGGGCTGGATTTGAGTTCCAGGCAATCTGGCTCTGGAATCTGGGTTCTCCTGCCTCACAGGGTTGTGGTGAGGATTAAAGGAAATGATGCATATTAAACACCTAGTATAGTACCTGCAATATAGCACTCATAAATGGTATCTCTTACTATCGATGTTATTCCCATCAAGGTTGTGCTTCAGGAGGAGGAGGGCATAGATTGGAGCAGGATTAGAGACCAATTTGGAGGCACTGGCTTTAGGCAGATCCATGGAGTAAGACCCATGTGGTTTCCTAAGTTGCCTGAGGACACCCGGAGAGTAGTGGGGGAAGCAGCCCTCTATGTTTGAGTTTTTTTCCTTCTTGTCTTGATGGGCTCCCTGTAAATCAAGGGGATCTTTAATCTTTGGGAGTTCAAGGATGTATTTAGGGAGTCCAGGAACCTCCTGAAATTGAGAAATTGTTGTGCTGCCTTTTTTGTTTTTTTAGTTTATTTATTATTTATTTATTTATTTTTGGCTGTGTTGGGTCTTTGTTGCTGCGCGCAGGCTTTCTCTAGTTGCGGCGAGCAGGGGCTTATTGCGGTGGCTTCTCTTGTCACGGAGCACAGGCTCTAGGCTTCAGTAGTTGTGGTGTGCAGGCTCAGTAGTTGCGGCACAAAGTGTGATTTGACTTTGAAAATACCCTTTCACGGCCTGAGCCCATTTGTGAACGCCAGAGGTGTTGTGACCTCGAGACTGGGGATTGTAGGTCTTGTAGCTGATTCTCAGTGGTGCTCTGTCTTATATCTTGTCACATCTTTCTTCCAGAGCTTTCCTGTCAGGTCAGCAAGGACCAAGTTTCTGCCTCCTTGAGGCTGTCGCCAAAGGCTGTCCGTGCTGAACCGTGTCTCAGGCTGAATGGTTGCACCACAGTTGCCCTTATGACAAGTGGGTTGGGAGTGAGAAGGCCTTCTGTGACAACAGCCTGTCTGTTGTCCCTCTCTCTCTACTCACGTGGGTGCTGCCTCTCTCCATGCCTTATTAGCTCTCATTTGGACTCTTGTAACAGCTTTCCCACTGGTGTCTCTGTTTCTAATTTGTTCTTTGTAGCCCACCTAGCTTTCTAAAACTCTAACTAGCCGATCATGTCATTTTCTTTAAAAACTTTTGGTAACTGCCTACAGGTTATAGTCCAAACTCCTTAGCATAGGGTTTAAGACCTTTTACAACCTCGGCCTCTATCTGCTTTCCAACTTCAATCTCATGTACCTTGTATTTCTAACACACCAGATTTCTCACTGTGTCTGAAAGAAGTTAATGAGTTTGCATGCATCTGTGCCTTTGCTTTTTCTTTTTTCTTCTGCTTGGAATGTTCCTCTTCCCTTTTTCTTTTTAAACCGAATGAAGACCCATTCCTTCATCAGATCTAACTCAGGTAACTCTGACTCTGACAGGCACAGTGGATGGCACTCTTTTCTGAACCCACAAAGCACTTTGTATCTCAATATGTAACCTAATAAAACTGAGTTCCTATTACATGCCATTCACTGTTTCAGGTGTTGGGGATGTTATAATGAACAAAGCAAGACAAAGTCCCTACCTTCATTCTAATAGGGAGAGAGAGAAGGGGTAAAATAAATACACACAAACCTATACATATAAAGTGAATAATAAATACTTTAAAGAAAAAGAATGCAAGACAGATAGATGGGAGTAGGGGGCTGCTATTTTTAGATGGAGTAGTCAGGGTATGCCAGTGCCTCTTTGATGAGGTAACTTTTGAGGAGGACCTGAAAGAAGTGAGGAAGCAAATGAGGGATATTTGGAGGAAGAGTGTTGTAGGCAGAAAGCACAACAACTACAAAAGCCTGAGACAGGAGTATGCGTGGCTTAATTAAGGAATAGCAAGGTGGCTGGAGTGGCTGAAATAGAGTGAGTTGATCTATGTTTTAAAAGGCTGCTCTGGCTGCTATGTAGATGAATGAGTGAGTAAGTACACAACTGAGTGTGGGTCTGAGAAATGAGTTTTTGCTGAGTAGAGCTCAGTAGCCCCTGAGGGCATGGACTTGTGGCCTTGACTTCCAGTGGGTCTCCTGACTTGGAATTTGACTCTAAGGTGGTCTCCTCTCTTCTAGGCTTGGCAGCCTGGGTGTCATGGATTACTACCTGATGGATGCTGCCTCCTTGCTGCCTGTCCTGGCCCTCGGCCTGCAGCCTGGTGACACCGTACTTGACCTGTGTGCCGCCCCTGGGGGAAAGACACTAGCATTGCTTCAGACTGGCTGTTGCCGTAAGTCAGAGGGCTGGTGTCTTGGCAGGGAGGGCTCCCGACCTCACCCAGTCAAGGGCACACTAAATATGATGGGCTTTCTGTTCCGGGTCACAGGTAGGATAGTGCTTGCTTGCTAAGCTGGTGTGTTTTTTCTGTTTGCAATGATTTTTCTCTCTTTCTCTGTTAGTTGGCCAGGGAAGACTGCTGAACAGAGCAAGGTCTCTGAAGGCAGATTAAAACAGAGCCCTGATTAATCTACCACATGACACTTTCATCCCTCTGCATCCGTTTACTTTGTGTCTAAGATTAAGCCTTAGCCTGCCAGCTAAAGTGATAAGATCTGGCTGCAGCAGCCTGTTATAGCTTTATTTTCATTTTTTAATAAATTTATTTATTTTTGGCTGCGTTGGGTCTTCGTTGCTGTGCGCGGGCTTTCTCTAGTTGCGGTGAGTGGGCTTCTCACTACGGTGGCTTCTCTTGTTGCGGAGCACAGGCTCTAGGTGCACGGGCTTCAGTAGTTGTGGCTCGCAGGCTCTAGAGTGCAGGCTCAGTAGTTGTGGTGCACAGGCTTAGTTGCTCCAGGCATGTGGGATCTTCTTGGACCAGGGCTCGAACCCATGTCCCCTGCATTGGCAGGTGTATTCTTAACCACTGCGCCACCAGGGAAGTCCCCCGTTATAGCTTTACTGTGTCATTCTGCCCCAGGCTTTATGTGCTTCTGCCAAAACCTGCTACTCTCTGTTGCCTGAATAAGCCTCCAACTTTGCCATGTTATGGATTCTCTCTGGAATACCCCCACCTTATCACAGCTGACCTTTCAACTCCCTTTAAGCTTTCCAGCCTCGGCTCAAGTGTGCCACCTCCTGGAAGTCTTCCCTCATGATCTCTGCTGGCCAGTTGAGAAGTGCTCTCTGTCTCCTGTGCTCCCACACCATGGGCATCACCTTTGCAACTGTTAGCACATTAGCCTTGCATCAGAGCTTTACTGGGTATGCATCTTCTTCCTCCTCAAGATTATAAATTCCTTGAGGACAGGCCCAAGTCTTACTCAGTAGTATAGCCCAGGCTGGGCCTTGTACATTGTAAGTATTCACTTCAGCCATCCATTGACTGACATCCTACCTTAAATAGGCAGTATTTTTATCTTGAGAAGTATCCATAAGGGGGCTGTATTTTTCACACTGATCCTGGAGCTCATCCAGGCTTAACTTGCCATATGCCCTAGCCTTTTTGTTGGGCCTGGATCCTTCTTTTCCAGTTCTCATTAGCCAACTTGCACAGTCTGAGTCAGCTTCCAGCCTCAAGGCAGGTCCTACAGGTGATTCAGAGAGGTACCACATTTGATCACCAGCTTCTGGAAGTCCAGAGAGAATGGAGAAGAAATGTTGATATGGTTTAATGGGTCCAATTCAAGGGAGCCCCGCCTGTGTACTAGGCTGTGTTAATCTGACTGAGTGCTGTGAGAATCCATCAGAAGGGGGAATGGATAAGGTAGGGTTACTTGGATGAAGAGGGACTGGAACTCAGAAAAGGAAGAAGGGCCAAGGAGAAGTAACTGAGAGTTGCTTTTCTAAGGTATGCTGAATTACTAACACCTCACCCTTATCCCAGCTCCTCACTCAAGTGACTCTGTGATCCCAAGGAGATAGGAATTACAGGGTAAGAAGGGACCAGCCCTCATATTTTATGGAGGGGGAAATTGAGCTCTAGAGAGGTTAAATAACTTGAATCTTTTACATGAGTTGGAGGTAGAGCCAGAACTGGAACCCAGCTTTTCTTTTCTCAGTTGATATCCTGCTGCAAATTCCTCTTGAGCAGAGAATCCAATTTTGATTTCTTTGAGTGCCCTCAAAAATTGGGACATATTTCTTTGTGGGAAGACTAAGCTGGTTCACCATTGGATAAGGTATGTATTCTCTAGTTCTTCACCACAGTGCCCACTGCTCCTTTTCACTCCTTGACTCTGAGGCCAGGTATCAATTGCCATTTATCATTAAACTTGCAGTAATATTATTTCTTATAGTAGAGCCAAGAGCACAGTGAGATATTTCTTGAACTCGTGTCTGTCACAAAAGGGAAAATGAAAGAAAGATGATGAATCATTTAGGATTAGGTTTGGTCATATATAATAGAAAACTCAACTAACTGGCTTAAAGAAGAAATGTTTATTTCTCTCTTACATAAGAGAGCTAGGAAAAAGGCAGTCCAGGGCTGGTATGGAGACTCCACAATTATTAGGGGACTTGGGCTTCTTCTTTCTTTTTGCAACCTATTTTATTGCTGGCTTCCATCCCCAGGATTGCCTCATGGTCCTCATGACTGCTGGAACTCCAGTCATCACATTCAAATTCCAGGCAGGAAGAAAAGACTGGACAAAAGGGGCACATCTTCTGATTGTATCAGCTCCTTTTAAACATTTTCCCAGAAGTCCCACACAATAATTCTGCCTACAACTCATCGACCAAAACTTAGTCATATAGTCTTACTTGGTTGTCAGAGGAGGCTGGGAAATGTAGTCTTTTGGGGAATATTGCTTCCCCCTCCCTCAAATAAAATTGGAGTTCTATTACTAAGGAATAAGAGGAGAATAAATTTTGGGTAAATAATGTGTAGTATCTACCAAAGATGAAGAGAGACACATATTTCAAGAAAAGTAGGAGAGAACGTATTTCTTTAGAAATATATGTTTTAACCTGGTCTGCTTTATTTATTTACATAACCTTTCTGGCCTATGTCGGTGTTTGCCTTTGCAGCCCCCACTCCGGAGTGTCTAGTACTGTGCTATGGATGTAATAAACGTTTCTCCTCCACCTTCCCCTGCCCCTGGGTCTGCATTGGTTGGCTATGCCTGAGAATTGGTCTGACTTTCCATTAGCACCATTGCTGGTGGGATGTTTTCTTTTGCTGTGGCCTCTGAAGTTGCTTTATTCGTGCGGGCATAAGATGTTCATACTACCCAAAACGTCTATAGATTCAGTGCAATCCCTGTCAAGATTCCAATGGCATTTTTTACAAAAGTAGAAAAAACAATCCTAAAATTTATGCTCCCACAGGCAATCTCGCTGCCAATGATCTCTCCACTTCACGAACAGGCAGACTACAGAAGATCCTTCACAGCTATGTGCCTCAAGATGTCAGGGATAGGAATCGAGTTCGAGTCACATCATGGGATGGAAGGAAGTGGGGAGAACTGGAGGGGGACATCTATGACCGGGTGAGTGATTCTGACCTGGGACATCCAGCTAGCCAAATCTGGCATCCCCATCCTGGCTCTAGGCCCTGAGGGGGTAAGATCTAGCCATATATATTTGAGGATGTACGGCTGACTGTGGACCTGGCCAACTCTCCATGGGTGATTTGGTGAAAACAGCCATTTGTAGAATTGTTAGCTCAGTTTAGATAACTGGCTACTATCTTCATTAGAGGCAATTAGCAAAAAGAGTTTGAACCTGTCTGACTGGAAAAAAAATTATTAGGCTTATTTTATTTTGCAACTCACTTGGTTGCACAGTAACCCTCATTAAATTAATATGAATAAGCTCATTTTATTTATTTTTGAATCTTAATACAGTACATGGTACAAAATGCAGAATGCACAGCATGGTATCCAGGGAAAAGTATGTTTCCCTCTTACTCCTGTCTCACAGCCATCTACTTCCTTTCCCTACAGATGACTATTGTCTATATTTTCTACTGTATCCTCTTAAAATATTTTCTTTGTGTATATACAAATATAAATGTGTATTTTAAATCTACAAACAATAAATGCTGGAGAGGGTGTGGAGAAAAGGGAACCCTCCCACACTGTTGGTGGGACTGTAAATTGGTGCAGCCACTATGGAGAACAGTATGGAGGTTCCTTAAAAAACTAAAAGTAGAACTACCATACGACCCAGCAATCCCACTCCTGGGCATATACCCTGAGAAAACCGTAATTTAGAAAGAGTCATGTACCACAATGTTCATTGCAGCACTATTTACAATAGCCAGGACATGGAAGCAACCTAAGTGTCCATCGATAGATGAATGGATAAAGAAGATGTGGCACATATATACAATGGAATATTACTCAGTCATAAAAAGAAACGAAATTGAGTTATTTGTAGTGAGGTGGATGGACCTAGAGTCTGTCATACAGCGTGAAGTAAGTCAGAAAGAGAAAAACAAATACCTTTTGCTAGAGAAAAACAAATACCCTATGCTAACTCCTATATGTGAAATCTGAAAATTAAAAAATGGTTCTGATGAACCTAGGGGCAAGACAGGAATAAAGACGCAGACATAGAGAATGGACTTGAGGACACTGGGAGGGGGCAGGGTAAGCTGGGACGAAGTGAGAGAGTAGCATTGGCATATATACACCACCAAATGTAAAATAGATAGCTAGTGGGAAGCAGTTGCCTCGCACAGGGAGATCAGCTCTGCTTTGTGACCACATGGAGGGGTGGAATAGGGAAGGTGGGAGGGAGACACAAGAGGGAGGGGATATGGGGATATATGTATACATATAGCTGATTCACTTTGTTATACAGCAGAAACTAACACAACATTGTAAAGCAATTATACTCCAATAAAGATGTTTAAAAAGAAAAAAGGAATGGTAGTATATTATGTTTACTATTCTGAACTTTGTATTTTTTTAAATTTAATAATGTGCCTTGAAGTTCAAGCTTTTGTTTTTGTTTTTGGAGTATAATTGCTGGATAACAGTTTATGTGTACATAGGATATTGACAGAGGTTACTAAATCACTCCCTATGGAGGCCAAATCAGTTTCATTTCTACTGGTAATGAATAAGAGTACTGTTTCCTCATATCCTGCCACCATTGATGTTGTCCAACTTTTTGGCTTTTGCCAAACTGAAGCATCTAATTTGCATTTTGTTATGAATGAAGTTGAAAGTCATTTCATATATTTTTTTTAATTTTAAAAATTTATTTATTTTATTTTATTTATTTTTGGCTGCATTGGGTCTTTGTTGCTGTGCGCAGGTTTTTTCTCTGTTGTGGCGAGTGGGGACTACTCTTGGTTGCCGTGCGTGGACCTCTCATTGTGGTGGCTTCTCTTGTTGCGGAGCACGGGCTATAGGCACATGGGCTTCAGTAGTTGTGGCTCGCGGGCTCTAGAGTGCAGGCTCAGTAGTTGTGGCACATGGGCTTAGTTGCTCCGTGGCATGTGGGATCTTCCCGGATCAGGGCTCGAACCCTGCATTGGCAGGTGGATTCTTAACCACTGCGCCGCCACAGAAGCCCCTCATTTCATATTTTTAAGTTATTTGTATTTTATTTTAATTGGCACATTCTAAAAACATTTACTTAAAACATATACTTCTAAAAATGTAAAAAATATTGTCTCTATTGTTGTCATATTGTCATATTGTTGTCATATTGCTATTGTCTCTGTGTTGTCATCTGACACATTTGTCCAGTCTGTCCAGTTCTTACCATCTTGCCTCAGCCACTCTAAGAAATTGAAAGAAAGACCAAGGCTTATAGAATCTTGGATATCTTGAGAGACCTGCTTCCCACCTGTGTAGGAATCCCCTATTCAGCTTTTTTGGTATGGGGGCAGCAGAGTGGAGAGAGCATGACCTCTGCTGTCGGCCTAACTTGTTTCTGTATCACAAGGTTGCCACATACCTACTTTGGGAAAGCTGCTTGATCTCGCTGAACTTCAGCCTCTTCATTTGTAAAATAGGAAGTACTGCTATGTAAGATTATTATGAGGATTCATAATGAGCATATCCAGGGAAAGTGCTTAGTACATCAACTGGCCATGAAGATTAGGCAGGTAGTAGCTATCATCATTATTCAGCCTGTGCTTTCACACTTTCATTGACAGGGGCTCACTGAGGTTTGTTGATTGAACACCTCTGCTGTTGGAAAATTCTTCCTCTTATTGAATTAAGATGTGTAGATTTTATGGTATATGGTTGAGTACAGGGATTCTAGAGTCAGACTGCTTGGATCAGAGTCCTGGCTCTATTACTTATCAGCCAGAGAAGTTTGGGCAAGTTAACCATTCAGTTTAAGCTTTAGTTTCTTCATCTGTAAAATAAGCATAATAGTAGTTCCTATCACATAGGTGAAGATTAAATAAGAATGCATTTAGCATAGCTCCTGGTATATAGAAAGCATTTAATAATATTGTCATCATCACAGTCCTTATTATGTTTATTATTTCCATTCGTCGGTCCTAGCTATGCCTTTTAGAACAGTGAGCTGCCTCCCATTTCACATGAAAGTGCTTCAAACATTTGAAAACAGCTTTAATGTCCTGAAGATGTCTTTGTTAATTTATTTGTTGAACAAATAGTTGTGCATACTGTAACATAGTAACACATACTACGTGTTAGGCAAGGGTGAAGCACTTTAGATGCAAAGAAGAATACTATCTCAGGGCTCCATACATTCTTGGTAACTCTATCTCTCCCCCAACTCTACCTGGCCATCAGCTGGAGTGCCAGAGCTCTGCATTTTCATGGCAAGATACCTACCTGCCTCCCCACTCACAGCTTTCTTTTTATAGGTGTTGCAGTTATATCTTTACCCATCTGTTTATATTTAGCCTTGTTAAGTCACTTCCTTTTAGATATGTCTCTTATATACTGCATGGAGTTGGGTTTTACTTTGTGAACCAATCTGTAAATTTTATTCTTTTAATACAATTGTCATGATAATACTTGGTTTTGGCTCTGTCAAATTATTTACTGTGTTTGTTTTACTTACTTTATTTAGGAAGGTTTATATATATATATTTTTTTAAAAAAATTAATTAATTATTTATTTATTTTTGGATGCGTTGGGTCTCTGTTGCTGTGCATGAGCTTTCTCCAGTTGGTGCAAGTGGGGGCTACTCTTGGTTGCGGTGCACGGACCTCTCATTGCGGTGACTTCTCTTGTTGCGGAGCACAGGCTCTAGGCACATGGGCTTCAGTAGTTGTGGCTCACGGGCTCTAGAGCACAGGCTCAGTAGTTGTGGCGCACGGGCTTAGTTGCTCCGTGGCATGTGGGATCTTCCCGGATCAGGGTTCGAACCCGTGTCCCCTGCATTGGCAGGTGGATTCTTAACCACTGTGCCACCAAGGAAGTCCCAGGAAGGTTTATATTTTAATTCTACATTAGATAATTTCAATATGAAAACTCTTTGGGGGTTTAATTCTACTGGTGGTTGTTTCTGCTAACGCTTGTTCAAGGAGGCTTGTTTCCCTTTAAATTTTGTGGTCATTTTTATCACCTTTCATAATTTTCTAATAATTTTTCTGTTGGAGTATAACACAGAAGTGATCAGATCATCAATATACTGCTTAAAAAATGATCTTATAGTGAAATATATTATTACTACCCTTTCAAGAAGTATGATACTACCAGCATCCCAGAAACTCTCTTATGCCCCTTTCTGTCTTCCTAGAGGTGATCACTATTCTGACTTCTAAAACCATGGATGTACTTCACGTAAATGTAATCATATAGTATGATATATAGTATGTCTGACTTTTTTCTCTCATTATGCTTGTGAGATTCATCCATGTTGTTGACCCTGGCAGTGGTTTATTCATTGTTGTTGCTGTATTATATATTATGGTGCATATACAGAATTTATAGTCCATTCTATTTGTAAGAGA
This sequence comes from Physeter macrocephalus, assembly GCF_002837175.3. Classification (NCBI taxonomy): domain Eukaryota; kingdom Metazoa; phylum Chordata; class Mammalia; order Artiodactyla; family Physeteridae; genus Physeter; species Physeter macrocephalus. The sequence goes on along the minus strand of NW_021145686.1, from coordinate 44,594 downwards.
CATTTGGGTCACTTCCAGTTTGGGGCTATTACAAACAACACTGCTGCGAACATTCCTGTAAATGTGTTTTGTTGCACTATGTACACATTTCTGTTGAATTTCTGAGTCATAGAGTATGTATATGTTCAGTTTTAGTCACTACTGTCAGAGTTTTCCAAGTGATTGTGCGAGTTTACATTCCTACCTACAGAGCATGAAAATTCCTGGTGTTCCACAACCTTATCAACATATACTGTTTTGGGACTTCCCTGGTGGTCCAGTGGTTAAGACTCTGTGCTTCCACTGCAGGGAGCACGAGTTTGATCTCTGGTCGGGGAACTAATATCCTGTGTCCCGCGTGCTGTGTGATGCGGCCAAAAAAATATATATATGTATATGTGTGTGTGTGTATGTATGTGTGTGTGTGTGTATACATATATATATATACATATATATGTATATATATATATATATACACACACTATTTTTTCCTCATTTTAGCCATTTTGATGGGTGTGTAATGGCATTTGCATTGTGTTGTTAATTTTTGTTTCACTGATGACTAATGAGTTTGGACACCTTTTCATGTGTTGATTGGCTATTTTTTTTTGAAGTGAGAATTCAAGTCTTTTGCCTGGTTTTCCTATTATCTGTCTCTTTTTAATGTGTCTGTCTATTTTTATTTATTTATTTTTAAATTTTATTTACTTTTTATTTTTTATTTTATTTATTTATTTGGCCGCACCACGGGGCTTGTGGGATCTTAGTTCCCTGACCAGGGTTTGAACCCGTTCCCTCACATTCCCTCAGCAGTGAAAGTGTGGAGTCCTAACCACTGGACCACCAGGGAATTCCCTGTCTGTCTTTAAGGATTTACTTCTTATTTATTTATTTATTTTTGGTTGCGTCGGGTCTCAGTTGCAGCACGCGGGATCTTTCGTTGTGGCACATGGGCTCTTTGTTGCGGCATGCGGGCTTCTCTCTGGTTGTTGCACATGGGCTCTAGAGCTCGCGGGCTCAGTAGTTGTGGCATGGGCTCCAGAGCATGTGGTCCCTATAGTTGCGACACGCAGGCTCTAGATGTGGTGCACGGGCTTAGTTGTTGCCCCACGGCATTTGGGATCCTAGTTTCCTGACCAGGGATTGAACCCGTGTTGCCTGCATTGGAAGGTGGATTCTTTTTTTTTTTTTTTTTTTTTTTTGTGGTACATGGGCCTCTCACTGTTGTGGTCTCTCCCATTGCGGAGCACAGGCTCCAGATGCACAGGTTCAGCGGCCATGGCTCACGGGCCCAGCCGCTCCACAGCATGTGGGATCTTCTTGGACCGGGGCACAAACCCGCGTCTCCTGCATCGGCAGGTGGATTCTCAACCACTGCGCCACCAGGGAAGCCCTGGAAGGTGGATTCTTAACCACTGGATTACCAGGGAAGTCCCCTTGTTTGTCTCTTTTTAATGTGTGAGTGTTCCTTTATGTATTCTGGATATGAGTCCTTTATTGAATATATATGTATTATGAATATCTTCTTCCACTCTGTAACTTATCTTTTCACCCTCTTCGGATGAAACAGAAGTTCTTAATGTAGTAGTCTAATTTATCACAATGGTTAATGCTTTTGGGTCTTATTTTTTTAAAATTTATTTTATTGAAGTATAGTTGATTTACAATGTTGTGTTAATATCTGCCGTACAGCACAGTGATTCAGTTATACGAATATATATACAGTCTTTTTCACATTCTTTTCCATTATAGTTTATCACAGGATATTGAATATAGTTTCCTGTGTTATACAGTAGGACCTTGTTTATACATTCTATATATAATAGTTTGCGCCTGCTAATCCCAAACTCCCAATCCATCCCTCCCCCAACCTCTCTCCCCTTTGGCAACCACAAGTCTGTTCTCTATGTCTGTGAGTCTGTTTCTATTTTGTACATAAGTTCATTTGTGTCATATTTTAGATTCCACATATAAGTGATATCATATGGTATTTGTCTTTCTCTTTCTGACTTACTTCACTTAGTGTGATAATCTCTAGGTCCGTCCATGTTGCTGCAAATGGCATTATTTCATTCTTTTTTGTGGCTGAATAGTATACCATTGTATATATGTACCACATCTTCTTTATCCATTCATGTGTCAGTGGACATTTAGGTTGTTTCCTTTTCTTGGCTATTGTGAATAGTGCAGCTAGGAACATAGGGGTGCATGTATCTCTTTGAATTATAGTTTTGTCTGGATATTTGCCCAGGAGTGGGATAGCTGGATCATATGGCAACTCTATTTTTAGTTTTTTGAGGAACCTCTGTACTGTTTTCCATAATGGCTGCACCAATTTACCTTCCCACCAACAGTGTAGGAGGGTTCCCTTTTCTTCACATTAGGTCTTATTTAAGATACCTTTGCCTACCCTAAGGTAATAAAGATATTCTAGTATTACCTTCTAGAAACATTTTTGTTTTACCTTTGTCACTTAGATTTACAGTCCATTTGGAACTGATTTTTATGTGTAGTGAACAAAGTTAGGATACTAAAAATGGTATTTAGGTGACCCAGTATCAATTATTGAAAAGATTATTCATTTTCCACAGCTCTGCCTTGTCACCTTTGTCATAAATCAAGTATCCATATATATGTGGGTCTGTTTCTGGACTCTATTCTGTTCTACTGGCCTATTTATCTTTCTTTCCAAGAAACTATACTGTCTTCATTGCTGTGGCTTTATAATAAGTCTTTAATATCCGGTATACTAAATCCTCTAATTTTATCTTTGAATTTCTCTTGGCTCTTCTTGGTTCTTTTGTATTTTCATAAATTTTGTCAATTTACACAACAAGACTTTCAGGGCTTTTGCCAGGAATTACATTGAGTCTAAAAACCATATTTGAAAGATGATTTCACTGGACATAGAATTCTATATTGGTAATTGTTTCCTTTTAGCATTTTGAAGGTCTTGTTTTTTTATTTTTTAAAATATTTATTTATTTATTTGGCTGTGCTGGGTCTTAGTTGCAGCATGTGGGATATTTGTTGTGGTGTGTGGGATCTTTAGTTGTGGCATGTGTGATCTAGTTCCCTGACCAGGGATCAAACCTGGGCCCCCTGCATTGGGAGCATGGAGTCTTAGCCACTGGACCACCAGGGAAGTCCCTGAAGATCTTATTTATTTTGCTATTCATTGTTTCTGTTGAGAAGTCAACTATAAGTCTTATTAAAACTTCTTGAGGGGAATTTCCTGGCAGTCCAGTGGTTAGGCCTCAGTGCTTTCACTGCTGGGGCCTGGGTTCAGTCCTTGGTCAGAGAACTAAAATCCCACAAGCCATGAGGCGTGGCCCACCCCCCAAAAAAACCTCCTTTAAAGGTGGTGTGTATGTCCCCTGCCTGGGGTTCAGAGTGCTTCCTGAATCTGTGGTTTGATTTTCTCATCAGTTTTAGAAAATTCTCAGTCATTATCTCTTCATATAATTTTTTTGTTTCATTTTTTCTCATAATTTTGGGACTTTAATTACATGTATGTTAGGCTTTTTCACCATGTCCCATATAAATTTTATATTCTTTCCTATATTTCTCTCCTTTTTTCCATCATGATTCAATCTGGATGTCATGTTTGACCTGATTCACCAGTCCTTTCTTACCTGTGTCTAATAAGCTGTTAAATACATCTGTTGAGGTCTTTTTAAAAATTGAGAAATAATTGACATACATATTAATATTGTATTCGTTTTAGGTGTACAACATAATGATTTGATATATGTATATATTGTGAGATGATTATCACAATAAGTTTAGTTAATTAACATCTATCACCACATATAGTTAACAAATTTTTTTCTTTTTTTTCTTGGTTGCCATGCGGCCTGTGGGATCTTAGTTCCCTGACCAGGGATTGAACCCATGCCCCCTGCAATGGAAGCGTGGAGTCTTAACCACTGGACCACCAGGGAAGTCCCACAAATTTTTTTCTTATCATGAGAATCTTTTTTTTTGGTTGCACCACGCAGCTTGTGGGATCTCAGTTCCCTGACCAGGGACTGAACCTGGGCTATAGCAGTGAAAACTCGGAATCCTAACCAATAGGCTACCAGGGAACTTCTGAGAACTTTTAAAATCTGCTCTCTTAGCAACTTTCAAATATATAATACAGTATTGCTAACTATAGTCATCATATTGTACATTATATCCCCAGGACTTATTTCTTTCATAACTGGAAGTTTGTACCTTTTAATCACCTTCACCCATTGTGCCCACCCTCCACTCCCTGCCTCAGGTAACCACTACTCTGTTCTCTATATCTACTAGTTCTTTCTTTCTTTCTTTTTTTTTTTTTTTTTTTTTTTTTTTTACATTTTGCATATAAGTGAGATCATACAGTATTTGTCTTTCTCTGTCTGACTTATTTCACTTAGCATAATGCCCTCAAGGTCCATCCATATTGTCTCAAATGGAAGAATTTCCTTCTCTTTTATGGCTCAATAATATTCAGTTGTATATATATTCCACATTTTCTTTATTCATTAATCTGTTGATGGGCACTTAGGTTGTTTCCATGTCTTGGCTATTGTAAATAATGCTGCAGTGATCGTGGGGGTGCAGATATCTTTTCAAAGTAAAGTTTTTGTTATCTTCAGGTAAATACCTAGAAGTAGAATTTCTGGATGATATGATAGTTCTATTTTTAATTTTTTGAGGAACCACCATACTGTTGTCCATAGTGGCTGCAGTAACTTATATTCTCACTGCATCTATTGAGTTCTTGATTTCAGTTATTATATTTTCCAGTTTTAGAATTTCCAGCTGATTATTTTTAAAAAATTCTAGTTCTGTAGAAATTAGAAATGATAAAATTTTATGTCTTTTCATCTAACTTCTTGAACATATGCATGATTTTTTCAAATACTATGATAATTCTAATATTTGGATCTTATGGGTCAGCTTCTATGATCTGTTTTTTCTCTTGGTTTTTGGTCATTTGGTTTTGTCTCCTGGTATTAGTAATTTTATTGTTAGAATGCCAGAAATTTTGTGTGAAAAATTGCAGGGATAATCTGAGGCTCTAGATATCTTCCTCTAGAAAGGATTTGATTTTCCTAAGGCTGACAGTTAACATCAGAGCAGATCATCTTAATTCAGCCAGAAATTAGGCTGATTCAAAGCTGGAGTTTGTGAGGGCTGTTCTTTTTCCAGTTTACCTTTATACGTAGGGTATTTAATTTCAGTGCTCTAGCTCAAGGCATGAGGTGTTTCTTTACTAGGACCCTCTACTCCTTGGTGTGGACTCTGAACTCCAGTTTTTGTCCCCAGAGTTCTATAAGACTGCTGAAAGTTCTGTTCATCTTCTCAACCCCTTATTTGTCACAGTAGCGCTGAATGCTTCTGGCTTACCTACCTGTACTTTTTCCTCTCTAGGATCTTAGCCCCTCAGTTCTTGGTTCTTTAGTAGATCTCTAATGATTTCAGATAGATATTTTAAATATTTTGCCGAGCATTTCTAATTGTTCCACCAGGAGCATTGGTTTACAAGCTATTCTGCTTTTACTAGAAGTGTAAAGCCTGATTTTGTTTATTGTCAGCTTATGATCATTGCCTAGTTAATTAAAAGAGCCCTGGTTTAATCGTTGATTTTCATTCCTCCAGAAAGGAACCTGCATTTGCTTTGCCAGGTGTTTGGGGGATCGCTCAATCCAGGACCATTTATTGCTCTACAGGAGGTTTTCTGGATCATGCAGGCATCATGAGTTCGAACCTCCTATCTGAGTGGTTACAAATTCTCAGGGAGACATTTTTTTCCTTTTGCCTGGAGTTAAAGCCAAAACAGACAAGTTCTCTTGTCTTCCATTGTGTCTGATTTTTCTTTTTTTGGCTGTGCCACGTGGCATGTGGGATCTTAGTTCCCCATCCAGGGATTGAACCTGTGCGCCCTGCATTGGACACACAGAGTCTTAACCACTGGACTGCCAGGGAAGTCCCATTGTGGCTGATTTTTTCCCCCCTAGTTCATACTTTGATTGAGCATGTAGCCCTTTAAGGATTTTGACTTTTCTATGGATTTCCATTCCAATTCTGTACCTCAAGTGCCCTGTTTTCTACCCTCCAAGGCTTTGGGTTACTAGGGATTGATAAAAGATAGAAGCCACCTCCAATGGGCACATGGAAAGATGATCAACATTGCTAATTATAAGAGAAATGCAAATGAAAACTACAACGTGGGGACTTCCCTGGTGGCGCAGTGGTTAAGAATCTGCCTGCTGGGACTTCCCTGGTGGTGCAGTGGTTAAGAATCCACCTGCCAATGCAGAGGACACGGGTTCAAGCCCCAGTCCAGGAAGATCCCACATGCCACGGAGCAACTAAGCCTGTGCACCACAACTACTGAGCCTGTTCTCTAGAGCCCACGAGCCACAACTACTGAGCCTGTGTGCCACAACTACTGAAACCCGTGCGCCTAGAGCCTGTGCTCTGTAACAAGAGAAGCCATGGCAATGAGAAGCCCACACACCTCAATGAAGAGTAGCCCCCACTTGCTGCAACTAGAGGAAGCCTGCACGCAGCAACGAAGACCCAACACAGCCAAAGATAAATAAATAAATAAATAGATAGATAGATAGATAGAATCCGCCTGCCAATGCAGGGGACATGGGTTCAATCCCTGGTCCAGGAAGATCCCACATGCCATGGAGCAACTAAGCCTGTGTGCCACAACTACTGAGCCTGCGCTCTAGAGCCTGCAAGTCACAACTACTGAGCCTGTGTGCCACAACTACTGAAGCCTGCATGCCTAGCACCTGTGCTCTGCAACAAGAGAAGGCACCGCAATTAGAAGCCCGCACGCTGCAATGAAGAGTAACCCCCACTTGCCACAGCTAGAGAAAGCCTACGCGCAGCAATGAAGACCCAATGCAGCCAAAAATAAAAAATTAAAAGAAAAATACTACAATGCGGTATCACCTCACACCAGTCAGAATGGCATTCATCAAAAAGTCTGCAAATAATAAACACTGGAGAGGGTGTGGAGAAAAGAGAACCCTCCTACACGGTTGGTGGGAATGTAAATTGGGGCAGCCACTATGGAAAATGGTATGGAGGTTTCTCAGAAAACTAAAAATAGAGTTGCCATATGATGCAGCTATCCCACTCCTTGACATATGTCCAGACAAAACTATAATTCAAAGAGATACATGCACCCCCATGTTCATAGCAGTATTATTTACAAGGGCCAAGACTTGGAAGCAATCTAAATGTCTATTGACAGATGAATGGATAAAGAAGATGCGGTACATATATACAGTGGAATACTACTCAGCCGCAGAAAAGAATGAAATAATGCCTTTTGCAGCAACATGGATGGACCTAGAGATTATCATACTAAATGAAGTAAGTCAGACAGAGACAGACAAATATCACAGATCACTTACATGTGGAATCTAAAAAAAAAGATATGAATGAACTTATTTAAAAAACAGAAACAGACTCACAGACATAGAAAACAAACTTATGGTCACCAAAGGGGAAGGGGGGAGGGATAAATTAGGAGTTTTAGGATTAGCAGGTACAAACTACTGTATATAAAACAGATAAACAACAAGGTCCTGGGAGTTCCCTGGTGGCCTAGTGGGAAGTGTGCTATAGGGAATATAGTTCCCTATAGCACAGGGAACTGTATTCAGTATCTTGTAATAAACTACAAAGAAAAGAATCTGAAAAGTAATATATATAATATATACATGTAAATATATATATTTACTGAATCACTTCACTGTATACCAGAAACTAATACAACATTGTAAGTCAATTATACTTCAATTAAAACAAATAAAAAAAAATAGAAGGCATCGACTTCAGCTCTGGAATCCCTCCCTGTATTTGTGCTCCTGGTTTTTCTTTGGCTTCTGAGGATTTCTCTAATTTTCTATGAGCTATGCATTTAAAAGTATTTTTAAAATATATTTTATGTTTAGATATTTTGTATCACAAGGGTTTCAAGATATCTAGTTTACTAAGTTCCTGGAAACAGAAGGTATTAATTTCTTTTATCATGTGGTTTCTAAACATCCCAGTGGCCCTTCTCTGAGCATTCCTATGCCCTTCTCTGAGCATTCCTATTTAGTTAATGTCTATTTTTCCTGTGAACACTAGCCGCATCACATTTCTTGAGATACGACCTGACCAGAACCAAGGTAGTCATTATTTCTCTTACTCTGTATACACTGTATCAATTCATTCAGCCTAGGAGTACATCAGAATATTGAACACTGGGTCATTACTAATTTACTCGGAATTTCTGCTTGACTGAAAATTTATAGATCTTTTCCACAGATGATTTTACTTTTTATTTTTAATAAATTTTGTTTATTTAATTTAATTTATTTTTTAGCTGCATTGGGTCTTCATTGCTGCACGCGGGCTTTCTCTAGTTGCGGCAAGCGGGGTCTACTCTTCATTGCGATGCACGTGCTTCTCATTGCAGTGTCTTCTCTTGTTGTAGAACACATGCTCTAGGCATGCGGGCTTCAGTAGTTGTGGCTCGCAGGCTCTAGAGTGCAGGCTCAGTAGTTGTGGCGCACAGGCTTAGTTGCTCTGTGGCATGTAGGATCTTCCCAGACCAGGGCTGGAACCCATGTCCCCTGCACTGGCAGGTGGATTCTTACCTACTGCACCACTAGGGAAGTCCTGATTTTACTTTTTGAAATGTAAATACAAGACTGTTTTTTTGGGGGGGTGGGTAGGTTTTTGTTTGTTTTTTTTTTTTTTTTGGTCTTTAGTGCCCATCACAGAGTAGGCTCTTACTAAATAAATGAATAACTTTATTTATTTATTTATTTTTGGCCACACTGTGCAGCTTGTGGGATCTTTGTTCCCTGTCCAGGCATCGAACCCAGGCCCTCAGCAGTGAAAGCGTGGAGTCCTAACCACTGGACCTCTGAGGAATTCCTCGATGAATGAATGACTTTCCATCTCTCACTTTAAAACTTTTCCATATTGGATATGACATTGTTTTAGCATAAGATAACATTGTTTTAGCATAAGATAATTTTGAATCCTGATCCTGTTATTCAATATATTAGCTACCCTTTGGGTATTATATCATCTGTAAATTGGATGTTTTCATTCAAATAGCTAGGGACAGAGTCAAGGACAGAGCCCTGAAGCACTGAAGACTTCTTTTTAGGTTGATATCAGTTACTTAATTCAGTTTTTTGTATGTTGGTTTCGGTTATTTGACCAGCCATGAGTATACTTAGATGTACTATTTTCCCACTGATTATTTCACAATTGTCCACCAGGTTAAAGTGAGAAGCTTTGTCAGATGCTCTGCAGTGGGGGGATGGGCCAAGGGAGCACTCTGCAGAACCCTCCAAGTTAGAGGCCTAAAACACCCCTGGACTGAGAAAGAGGAGCCTGTAAGGAGCCCTAATTCTTTACCCTTTAACACTCCTGGGCAGGTGCTGGTGGATGTGCCCTGTACGACAGACCGCCACTCCCTTCATGAGGAGGAGAACAACATCTTTCAGCGTTCAAGGAAGAAGGAGCGGCAGATGTTGCCTATGTTGCAGGTGCAGCTTCTTGCGTGAGTAATAGATTTACAGAAACTCAGGACTTTGGGCTAGAGTGCTGTGGGGGGGTCTGGTCACCTGGGGGGCTTGGGGGCTAGAAGCTATTGCCAAGACCATTACCCGTAGAAGGGTCTTCTGGCTAGGAATCTGCCTGGAGTAGACAATCATCATTGGATGGTCTTTCTCTGGGACATAAAGACTCTATGTGAAGATTGGTTCAAGGTGGCGTAGTAGAAGGATGTGTGCTCACTCCCTCTTGCGAGAGCACCGGAATCACAGCTAACTGATGAAACAGTCATCAACAGGAAGACACTGGAACTCAACAAAAGAGATACCCCACATCCAAAGACAAAGGAGAAGCCACAGTGAGATGGTAGGAGGGGCGCAATCACAATAAAATCAAATCCCATAACCACTGGGTGGGTGACTCACAAACTGGAGTGAAGGTTCTGAGCCCTATGTCAGGCTTCCCAACCTGCGGATCTGGCAGTGGGAGGAGGAATTCCCAGAGAATCAGACTTTGAAGGCTAGTGGGATTTGATTTCAGGACTTTGACAGGACTGGGGGAAACAGACTCCACTCTTGGAGGACACACACAAAGTAGTGTGCGCATCAGGACCCAGGGGGAAGGAGCAGTGACCCCATAGGAGACTGAACCAGACCTACCTGCTAGTGTTGGAAGGTCTCCTGCAGAAGCGGCAGGGACAAGGACACTGGCAGCAGAAGTTCTGGGACATACTCCTTGGCATGAGCCCTCCCAGAGCCCACCATTAGCCCCACCAAAGAGCCTCGAGGCTCCAGTGCTGGTCACCTCAGGCCAAACAACCAACAGGGAGGGAGCTCAGCCCCACCCATCAGCAGACAAGCCGATTAAAATTTTACTGAGCTCTGCCCACCAGAGCAACACCCAGCTCTACCCACCACCAATCCTTCCCATCAGAAAGCTTGCACAAGCCTCTTAGATAGCCTCACCTGCCAGAGGGAAGACAGCAGAAGCAAGAACTACAGCCCTGCAGCCTGTGGAATGAAAACCACATTCACAGAAACATAGACAAGATGAAAAGGTAGAGGACTATGAAGGAACAAGATAAAATCCCAGAAAAACAACTAAATGAAGTGGAGATAAGCAACCTTCCAGAAAAAGAATTCAGAATAATGATAGTGAAGATGATCCAGGACCTCAGAAAAAGAATGGAGGCAAAGATCGAGAAGATGCAAGAAATGTTTAATAAAGACCTAGAAGAATTAAAGAACAAACAAACAGGTGAACAATACAATAACTGAAATGAAAACTACACTAGAAGGAATCAATAGCAGAATAACTGAGGCAGAAGAACGGATAAG
>NW_021145686.1:32365-33562 GCF_002837175.3 Physeter macrocephalus | reverse complement strand
ATGGCCGCTGAGCCTGCGCGTCCGGAGCCTGTGCTCCGCAACGGGAGAGGCCGCAACAGTGGGAGGCCCGTGTACCGCAAAAAAAAAAAATAAAAAATAAAAGTACACTAGAAGAAATCAATAGCAGAGTAACTGAGGCAGAAGAACAGATAAGTGATCTGGAAGACAGAATGGTGGAATTCACTGCCACAGAACATGATAAAGAAAAAAGGATGAAAAGAAATGACAGCCTAAGAGACCTCCAGGACAACATTAAACGCATGCACCAACATTCGCATTATAGGGGTCCCAGAAGGAGTAGAGAAAGACAAAGGACCCGAGAAAATATTTGAAGAGATTATAGTTGAAAAATTCCCTAACGTGGGAAAGGAAATAGTCACCCAAGTGCAGGTAGCACAGAGAGTCCCAGGCAGGATAAACCCAAGGAGGAACATGCCGAGATACATAGTAATCAAATTGACAAAAATTAAAGACAAAGAAAAATTATTGCAAGCAACAAGGGAAAAATGACAACATACAAGGGAACTCCCATAAGGTAAGCAGCTAATTTCTAAGCAGAAACTCTACAAGCCAGAAGGGAGTGGCATGATATATTTAAAGTGATGGAAGGGAAGAACCTACAACCAAGATTACTCTACCTGGCAAGGATCTCATTCAGATTCGATGGAGAAATCAAACGCTTTACAGACAAGCAAAAGCTAGAGAATTCAGCACCACCAAACCAGCTCTACAACAAATGCTAAAGAAACTTCTCTAAGTGGGAGATACAGGAGAAGAAAAGGATCTACAAGAACAAACCCAGAATAATAAAGAAATTGGTAATAGGAACATACATATCGATAATTACCTTAAATGTGAATGGATTAAATGCTCCAACCAAAAGACACAGGCTCACTGAATGGATACAAAGACAAGACCCACATAAATGCTGTCTACAAGAGACCCACTTCAGACCTAGGGACACATACAGATTGAAAGTGAGGGGATGGAAAAAGATATTCCATGCAAATGGAAATCAAAAGAAAGCTGGAGTAGCAATACTCATATCAGATAAAATAGACTTTGAAAACATGACGATCCAAACCTGTGGGATGCAGCAAAAGCAGTTCTAAGAAGGAAATTTATAGCAGCACAATCCTACCTCAAGAAACAAGAAAAGTCTCAAATAAACAATCTAACCTTACACCTAAAGGAACT
>NW_021145686.1:0-31584 GCF_002837175.3 Physeter macrocephalus | reverse complement strand
ACTTCCCTGGTGGTGCAGTGGTCAAGAATCTGCCTGCCAATGCAGGGGACACGAGTTCGAGCCCTGGTCTGGGAAGATCCCACATGCTGCGGAGCAACTAAGCCTGTGCGCCACAACTACTGAGCCTGCGCTCTAGAGCCCACGAGCCACAACTACTGAGCCTGTGTGCCACAACTACTGAAGCCTGCGCGCCTAAAGCCTGTGCTCTGCAACAAGAGAAACCACCATGATGAGAAGCCTGTGCACCGCAATGAAGAGTAGCCCCCACTTGCTGCAACTAGAGAAAGCCCATGCGCAGCAATGAAGACCCAATGCAGCCAAAAAAATAAATAAAATAAAATAAAATAAATAAATTTTTTAAAAAAAGAACGAACCAAAGTCCAGGACCAGATGGCTTCACGGTGAATTCTATCACAAACAATGTGATACACCATATTAACAAATTGAAGAAGAAAAACCATATGATCATCTGCACAGATGCAGATAAAGCTTTTGACAAAATTCAACACCCGATTATGATAAAAACTCTCCAGAAAGTGGGCATAGAGGGAACCTACCTCAACATAATAAAGGCCATATACGACAAACCCACAGCAAACATCATTCTCAATGGTGAAAAACTGAAAGCCTTTCCACCTAGAGCTAATCAATGAATTTGGTAAAGTTGCAGGATACAAAATTAATGCACAGAAATCTCTTGCATTCCTATACACTAACAACGAAAGATCAGAAGGAGAAATTAAGGAAACAATCCCATTCACCATTGCAACAAAAAGAATAAAATACCTAGGAATAAACCTACCTAAGGAGGTAAAAGACCTGTACTCAGAAAACTATAAGACAGTGATGAAAGAAACCAAAGATGACACAAGGAGAGATATACCATGTTCTTGGATTGGAAGAGTCAATACTGTGAAAATGACTATACTACCGAAAGCAATCTACAGATTCAGTGCTATCCCTATCAAATTACCAGTGGCATTTTTTACACGACTAGAACAAAAAAATCTTAAAATTTTTATGGAAACACAGAAGACCCTGAATAGCCAAAGCAATCTTTTTTCTTGAGGGAAAAAAGCGGAGCTGGAGGAATCAGACTCCCTGACTCCAGACTATACTACAAAGCTACAGTAATCAAGAGAATATGGTACTGGCACAAAAACAGAAATATAGATCAATGGAATAGGATAGAAAGCCCAGAGATAAACCCACGCACCTATGGTCAACTAATCTATGACAAAGGAGGCAAGGATATACAGTGGAGAAAAGACAGTGTCTTCAATAAGTGGTGCTGGGAAAACTGGACAGCTACATGTAAAAGAATAATATTAGGGCTTCCCTGGTGGCGCAGTGGTTGAGAGTCCGCCTGCTGTGCAGGGGACACGTGTTCGTGCCCCGGTCTGGGAAGATCCCACATGCTGCGGAGCGGCTAGGCCTGTGAGCCATGGCCACTGAGCCTGTGTGTCCGGAGCCTGTGCTCCACAATGGGAGAGGCCACAACAGTGAGAGGCCCGCGTACTGCAAAAAAAACAAAAAAAAACAAAAACAAAAACAAAAGAATGAAAGATCACTTTGGTTTGCCATGTGGAGAAAGCAGGTGACGGGGTCCATGTCAGAGCCTAAGACTCCAACTCTAATCATCTCTAGAAGAAGACTCTCCTCGCCCACACAGGGGCCGCAGAGGAGTATATTAAAACTCTTAGAGGGAAACATAGGAAGAACACTCTTTGACATAAATCACAGCAAGATCTTTTTTGACCCACTTCCTAGAGTAATGAAAATAAAACCAAAAATAAACAAATGGGACCTAATGAAATTTAAAAGCTTTTGGACAGCAAAGGATACTATGAACAAAACGAAAAGACAACCCTCAGAATTGGAGAAAATATTTGCAAATGAATCAACAGACAAAGGATTAATCTCCAAAATATATAAACAGCTCATGCAGCTCAATATTAAAAAAAACAACCCAATCAAAAAATGGGCAGAAGACCTAAATAGACATTACAGCCATTATGGAGAACAGTATGGACATTCATTAAAAAACTAAAAATAGAATTACCATATGACCCAGCAATCCCAGTACTGGGCATATACCCAGAGAAAACCATAATTCAAAAAGACACATGCATCCCAGTGTTCATTGCAGCACTATTTACAATAGCCAGGTCATGGAAGCAACCTAAATGCTGACAGATGAATGGATAAAGAAGATGTGATACATATATACAATGGAATATTAGCCATAAAAAGGATCGAAACTGGGTCATTTGTAGAGACATAGATGGACCTAGAGACTGTCATACAGAGTGAAGTAAGTCAGAAAGAGAAAAACAATATATGCATATATTAACTCATATGTGTGGAATCTAGAAAAATGGTACAGGTGAACTGGTTTGCAAGGCAAAAATAGAGACACAGGTGTAGAGAACAAACGTACGGACACCAAGTGGGGAAAGTGTCAGGGAGGGTGGTGGTGGTGATGGGATGAATTGGGAGACTGGGATTGACATATATATGCTAATATGTATAAAATAGATAACTAATAAGAACCTTCTGTATAAAAAAAAAAATAAATAAAAATTCAAAAAAATGAAAAGACTGTGTGGTAGGACATGCATAGCAGGATGGGCTGCACAGATTCACTTTTACCTCTGTGCTAGTCGCCATGTCAGTGAGTAGCACAATTTTGAAAAATAGTTACTGAGGTTAAGACTCTGTAGAGCTGGGGTAGGGACTCAGTCCATAGGCAGCATCAGGGTTTGGTTTACAACCAGAGTCAAAGATCAGGGGACCATTTCAAGAGGACTTTTGGAGGAGAGCCCATGGAGTAAGGTTGGGTTGCTCTCAGCCTTGAGAACAACTTTCAGGTGGTGTCAGTGTGGAAGGCACTTCAGAGGCTAACACAGCTACCCATCCCACAATGCACTCCCCTATCCTTCCAGCTTCTTCTGATGCGCTTCTACTTCTGGAAAGCTCACTAGTCACTGCTACTCTCTCTTTCTGGTTACAGGGCTGGACTCCTTGCCACCAAACCAGGAGGCCACGTTGTCTATTCCACCTGCTCACTCTCACACTTACAGAATGAGTATGTGGTGCAAGGCACCATCGAGCTCCTGGCCAATCAATATGGCATCAAGGTTCATGTGGAAGACCTGACTCACTTCCGAAAGCTTTTCATGGACACATTTTCTTTCTTCCCATCCTGCCAGGTTGGGGAGCTGGTAATCCCAAACCTCATGGCCAATTTTGGGCCTATGTACTTTTGCAAAATGTGTAGAATGACGTAGCATCACCCTGTTCCTGAAGTCCTGTTGTAGGAAGACAAAGGGTGTACTCTTGTGGAGACCAGTGGCTGAGATGCACTCTGGCCTGTCTCCATCCCATTCAAGTCTTTCTGTAGACAGTTTTCAGCAGTAGGAAGTAAGAGTTTTTCTGTCCTGCTGTCCAGTTGTGGAGCATCAGCACGTTTCTAACTCACTTATTACACCCCACTTCCAACCCCTACTCCCCATCTCTGAGCCTGTGCTAAAGGTTCCTGCCCCGTTAGGAGCTTAGGAGGAGGAACCAGTGAGCAGGGCCACTCTTTAAGCTGTAAACTTGGGAAGAAGCATTTAGCCAATAAAATTGTTGAAGCTCCATGTAGTTGGGACTGTAGTTGGGGGGCCTCACGTCAGTCCAAGTAGTGTTAGTTCCTTTTGTACCCAGGTACCCAAAGCACAGGACCTCAGCCTGGTTACAGGCCTCTGGTTACAGAGCCCGTCTCACACTTGAGGTGAGTTCTGCATGATAAGTCTTGAGCAGCTGAAGGGCTTAAACAAGCCTACCAAGTTTCTCCATATGTCCCATGATCTAATTTAAGGAACAAGTAACTAAAATGTTAAGCCAGTGCATAATAATCTGCTTACTTACTTTGAGAAATCTCTCTTGAGCTGACTAATTCCAGCCATTCCTCCTGCTGTCAACAGCACTGCTTCCCAAATGTGGCTGGGAAGAGGTCTAGTGGCTCCATGGGTTCCTGTGCTCTAGAGCCTGCGAGCCACAACTACTGAGCCCACGTGCTACAACTACTGAAGCCCACGTGCCTAGAGCCCATGCTCCGCAACAAGAGAAGCCACTGCAATGAGAAGCCCGTGCACCGCAATGAAGAGTGGCCCCCACTTGCTGCAACTAGAGAAAGCCCATGTGCAGCAGCAAAGACCCAACACAGCCAAAAATAAATTTTTAAAAACTAAAACAAAAAAAATTAAAAAAAAAAAAAGAATGTTCATAGTAGCCCTGGTCACAAAAGCAAACCCAAATGCCCATGAGAGTGGACAAATAAAATGGAATATTCACACAATGGAATATTATACAGGTGTCAGAACAAATGAGCTACAATAACACATAACAATATGAATGATTCTTAGCAAAAATATATTAAATGAAAAGTTTAGTCCCAAAGATTAAATGTAGCATGATGCCCTTTAAAAATAAAACTTTATTCTTTTTTGTTGTTATTTACATACGATATAATTTATCAATTTGAAATGTACCATTTAAATGAATGTTGATAATTCATTATAGTAGTATAGCCATCATCACCATCAAAATATAGAAAATAATTCCATCTTCTAAAAAGTTTCCTTGTGCTCCTTTGCACTTAATCCCCTTCTCCCACTCCTGGTCCCAGGTAATCACTAATCTGCTTTCTGTCACTATAGTTTTGCCTATTCTAGAATTTCACATAATGGAAGAGAGAGTTGATTTACAGCTGGATTGCAAAGGCTGTGTCTTTATCTGGATGTCTGTTTTTTCACTCTTGGCCGAGGTAAGGGCATTGGTATTTCTAATGTGCTATTTAAATCTGAACCTCCCTTGGTGATTCCCAAGGTCACTTTCTTTACTGACAGTTTACAGCTGGCCTAACTGGTTACATGTGTGTGGCTTGACTACATGGCCAGAGTAGCATAAAAAAGATCTGAGCTCTCCCACAGCCAAGATTCCCCACACAGATCATGGAGATTCAATCCAAAGATAGAGTACTTTGCTTCACATCCTTGCTAATACTTGGTATTGTAAATTTTAAACTTCACATCCTGTCCCAATGCATTATGGCTTTGCTACTTCCTTCACCAAGACACAGTGTCTCTTTCCTCACACCTTGAATCTGGGCTGACTGTATGATTTGCTTTGACCAGTTAAATTTGGTGGAATGAATGTTGTGTAAATTCTAAGCTTAGGCCTCAAGAGGCCTTGTAGCTTTCACTCTCACCTTGGAACTTTTCTACTGCCATGTGAAGAAGTCCAGGCTAGCTGCTGGAGACATGTGATGGACACCAAGCTAAGACCTTCTAACCTCCATTAAGTAGTTAAATGACCCAAACTGCATGAGTGACTCCAGTCAAGACTAGCTTAGCTTGCTGATTCCCAGAATCATGAGTAAATAAAATGGTTGTTTTTAAACCGCTAAGTTTTGGGGGGGGGGTTGTTACACAGCAATAAATAATTGACACGTGTGGAAAACCCAAATCTGACTGTCATTTACCTGCTTACAATCCTTTGTTCTCTCTGCATTGCCTGCAGTATCAAGTCCAAACTCTGCCCTGGCCCCTGGTTGTTGATTCTATCTCTGCTATCCCCCAATGCTCCCTTCTCTCACAAGTTCTTTTTGTATCCCAAGCATAACCTGTCCCCTGGTGCCTCTGTGTCATGACACATTGTCTTCTGTGTCTAAATGCCCTTTTCTTTCTGTTCTTGCTAGCCCAGATTTCCACCCCCTCCAGGAAGCTTTCTCTGATTTTCTAAAGCAGACTGAGTTGTTCCCTTTTCTGTGCTTCCCCAGCCCTCTGTATATATTATGAATATAACACTTCCCTTGTGTGCTTTCTCTCCTCACCCCATCCCCAAACTGAGAATTATTCGGGGCAGGAAGCTAGTATCTTGCATCTCTAACCCCCCAGCACCAATGTGTTTGGTACATAAAAGGCATGAGTACAGACTGAGTATCTCATATGTGCTAGGCCTCATCCAAGATACTGGAGAGAGAGGTGATCAGAATGGACAAGGTCTTTGTTCTCAAGGGATGTACAATCTAGTGGGCAAGAAAGATAAGAAATTAAAGATGAATTACAACTAAATTACAAGTGAGCAAAGTACTGAGAGAAGTGTACAGTGCGTATACCTGGGAGACCTAACGTAACCTGGAGGAAGACGTGTTCAAACAGACCTGGGGATGAGGAGGAGTTAGATTAGTGAGGCAGAGGAGGAGGTTGTGTGTGTGTGAGGGCTGTCCTCCAGCAGAGATAACAGGCTGTGTGACTGAAGCTCCTGAGGCTGGAGAGATATATTCCGGGACCTGAAAGAGGTCTAGTACGTTGCAATGCTGAGAGAAGGGGACGCTTGTGAAATATGAGGTCAGAGAACAGGCGGAAGTCAACTGCACCAGGGCTGGCAGGCTCTGAAGGAGTGAGTACTTGGAGTAATTGGAAGCCAATGCAG
The DNA here is from genome assembly GCF_002837175.3 of Physeter macrocephalus. Taxonomy (NCBI): domain Eukaryota; kingdom Metazoa; phylum Chordata; class Mammalia; order Artiodactyla; family Physeteridae; genus Physeter; species Physeter macrocephalus. Next base: position 25,104 of record NW_021145686.1, on the reverse strand, counting down.
GAGTTTTAAGCTGGAAAGTGACCTGATCAGATTTCCATGGGCCTACCACTGGGAGTATGGTTATCAATAGTATTTGCTGAATGAGGAAGTTAAATAACTGATTCAACAGAAAATGCTTCTGAAGGTCAGTCCAATACTTAAGCTTCCTCAGCCCTCCCCTCTCTGAGTAAAGGGAGCTGCTGAATTCCCTGCCGTTCAGACTGAAGTTTGAGGTGACCCACTAGGAGGCACACTGGCAAAGTCAGGTGTACCTGGGAGGGTGACCAGGATGGAGAGGAAACTACAAGTTCCATCCTGGGAAGAAGAACTGGGAGCATTAAGCCAGGAGACAGCTGTTCTCTTGCTCTCTATACATCCCCTGCTCGACCAGTGCCTGCTTCACCTACTGCACCCTACTCATCTGACTGACCTTCCTACATGCTTGCCCCAGGCCCTAGCTAATGATTGTTCTAAGTTTAGCCACCGTGATAGCTTATCATAGGGGTAGTGAGAGGTGTGCCGGCTGGTTTCCCTGGTAACCAATAAGCCAACCTAACATCAATTCCCCCTATAACTGGTAACCTACACCTACCCCTGGGAGTGAAGACTGCCACCAAGTCTGGCCCCGCCAAGCCCAGCCCCCCTGCAGAGGGGTTTCGCTCCAGGACCTTGCACAGACATGTAAGCTCCCTCTATCCATTAAACAGCTGATGTCTCTGTTGCCGAAAAAGAGAGAGAGAGAGAGAGAATGAGAAAGAGAGAAGAGAGAGAAAGAAAATGAGAGACGCCTGTATCTACATAGGACTGTTCTGAGGCAGGGGGTGCAGGTGTGTTTTGAGTGTCTCCAGAGTCAGTAGAGCTGGGGTCAGTAGAAGAAAGTTGTAGTGAGCCAGATTGCGGATCAATAGAAAACCTTTAAACTAGTGCTTTCTGGACTGTGTTTCACAACCATAATTCATTTGTGGTCATGGAATCAATTTTGTGTGTACGGTAGGCATTAGGATTTTTCAGAGATAGCTAATTACTTCTCTTCCTAAAGGAAAGGTTACTCCTCTTCCCCAGAAGGGTTGCCTTCCCCACTCCCTCTGTAATTGGGCATGGCTATGTGACTTGCTTTATGAAATATTAGTAGAAGTGGTGTCTTTCTTCCACATTTCTGGATGGAAGCATTGAGAGTGAACATCAGGTTTGCCATGTCATTCCCACCACAGTGACCATGGAAACATATGTTGAGAGGGAACTTACATCAGCCTGAGTGCCCAAGTGACTCTGTTGAGCAGAACCCCCTGTGGACCTGCATTAGAAATGGGGCGAGAGTGAAAAATTACTGCCGTGTTCAGCCCCTGAGAGTTTGTGTTGTTACTGAAGTATAACTTGGTCTCTCTCTCTCTCTCTCTCTTTTTTTTTTTTGGCTGCGTGGCTTGCGGGAACTTAGTTCCCCCACCAGGGTTTGAACCCGGGCCCTCAGCAGTGAAAGCATGGAGTCCTAACTACTGGAACCGCCAGGGAAGTCCCTACCTTGGTCTTTTTGACCTATCCAGCGGGCATGGATCAGCTCCTTATTTTTTTTCTTATTGATTTTTTTTTAATCAAAGTATCGTTGATTTACGATATTGTGTTAGTTTCATGTATACAGCAAAGTGATTCAGATGTATATATATACACACATATATGTACATAATACTTTTTTTGATTATTTTTCATTATAGGTTATTACAAGATATTGAATATAGTTTCCTGTACTATACAGTAAATCCTTGTTGCTTATCTATTTTATGTATATTTTTTTAAAAAGAGAATAGAATAGAAAATATCAGATGCAAACCAATCTACAATGACAGCAGATCAGTGGTTGCCTAGGGAAGGCTAGATTACACAGGACCATGAGGAAACTTTTGGGGATGATGGCTGTCTTGATGGTGGTAATGATTTTACATGTATTTACATATGTAAAAAACTCATGACACTGTATACTTTAAATATGTGCAGTTTATTGTGCACCAGGTATATCTCAAAGCTATAAGATATATGCATAGAAAATAACACATTTTAAAAGATCCTATACAAACAAAAAGATAGGCATTAAACAAATTATGAGTTGCTTATGGGTGGAGGGAGGATAAGATCGGGGAGCAAAGATAAAAAATAAACAGATAGGGGCTTCCCTGGTGGCGCAGTGGTTGCGCGTCCGCCTGCCGATGCAGGGGAACCGGGTTCGCGCCCCGGTCTGGGAGGATCCCACATGCCGCGGAGCGGCTGGGCCCGTGAGCCATGGCCGCTGAGCCTGCGCGTCCGGGGCCTGTGCTCCGCAACGGGAGAGGCCGCAGCGGAGGGAGGCCCGCATACCACAAAAAAAAATAATAATAAAAATAAATAAAAAAATAAAAAAATAAACAGATAATATATGAGAGGGGCTTGGATGGATCGATGATGATAATGTCCTGTGAACTGAGGGGTATGATGAATTCAATCCCTCTGCACCTGATGGGATAAATGGATGAATGAACAAACTATTAGTCAAGAAAGGTGGCTGGTGGTATGCCTTCCTTCTTGAGTTGTGTTGGTCTTACCTCCCAGGAGGCTTTTCCCCTGACTCAAGAGGGTTGACTGGTCAGGAGATGGAATGTGACCAAGAAGTGGGCAGGTAGGTTGGGACTCCTACAATGTCACTGTCCCTTTCTCTTTTTTCCCTTCCTTGTCTGTTCTAGGGGACCAGAGTCACACAGTTCCTCTTTGTTCTGTTCCTCGCAAGCCCTGATTCCCTTAGTGGTTGCCCTTCCCAAACTGGGGCACTTCATTTAGAGAGTATTTCATCAGACTCGAACCTGGACTGTTATTTTATTTATTGAAGGGGGCAGAGAACAGCCCCAAAGTCACAGCAGTTCCAAAACAGTACTCTGTATATCCCCAAGACTGTCCTCACTGCCCATTCCTGCTTGGAACTTCCCCAGGTCTTTCTTGGGGAAGACCCTGGCTCCCTCTGGTGTCTTAGACTGCTTCTCCTTTTCCTTCAATTTGATATCACCTGCTTTCTATCTTCTAAGAATCTTACTCTTTTGGGGGTTTGTTTGTTTACCAATAATGCCTCTGTTATTCTTTTTGTTGTTGTTATTCTTTTAAAAATATATTTTTCTGTTAGTTTAATGAAGAAGGTAAATGCATGTGCTTCATCCGCAAAATGCATGTGCATCATCTGCCATCTGGAACCTGAAGCCTCTGAATTGGGTCTTGAAGGATGAATAGAAGTTTACCAGGCAGTGTGTGTTGCAGGGTTGGGGTGAAGATTTTGGAGGAACATCGGATATTAGAGGCCAAGGGAAGTGTGTTCAAAGGCACAGAATAATACTGGGACCTAAAGTGTTTGAGGAAGGCTGAGAAATGAGTTAGGACCTTCCTTTGTACATGTGCTCATTCTGACAGTCTGCCAGAGTCGTTAGATACTGAGTTTGAACCCTACCCGTGTATTCACCCAACTTACAGAACCAGATGAGGGCATCCGCTAGAACTGTGGGCTGTCTCTCTTAGATGCCCCTGTTTGTGAAGGAAGTTGTAAGCAGGTTGTCGCCAGCTTGAGCAGAAGCCAGAGAGCTTGGTAGCTGAATATCCAGACTGTCAGCATAGTGACATCAGAGTCACTGAGGACAATGGCCCCACACCTTCTGGTTTCAAAGGGATTCACCTTGGTAGAGCCAGAAATTGCAAAAATTCCAGTCCTAGAGAGCCAAGGGCAAGAGGCCTCTTTGGGTTGTATCAGGATTCAGTAGCAGGCAGCCCTAGAGAGAAGGACCAGAGTCACCTGAGGGAACCTTGGGAGGGTAGATTTGTTTTAGACACAAAGAAGTTCTGTCTACCTCTAGTCAAAATTCTGAATGTCCCTCAAAGGTATACTGATTTTACAAAAGCCATCCTCACTTTGCAGAATGGTTCCCCAGATGAGTTCTTTAAATAAGATAGATTTATGTTAAGATTTGATTTATACACAACCTACCAAGAATATACCCTCTGTGAAGTACTAGGTAAATATGTAATGATGTCCTACCGATGCTTCTTGAGAAGGGGGGCATGTGCTTTTCTGCATGTCTGATTTTCAGAAACTGGTTTGCCACCCACGAGATGTTTTCTTCCACACCGTCTTGGATACAAAGGTTATGGCTTACAAGCTGACTCAATACTCATATTGATGTCACCAGAGCCAAGTGAAAAATATGTAGCTCTCAGGATGAAAATAAAAATGTTTCCCTAATAAAATTGCTATTGCTTTGGCTCATTTTTAGTCACATTATTTTATTCTATTATTTTATTTTATATAGCCTTTGCTATATGTCAGGCACTGTTCTAAATACTTTACGAAAATTAACTCATTTAATTCTCAATAACCAGTGAGGTAGTACAATACCTCCATTTAACAGATGAGGAAACTCAGGGACAGAATGGTGAAGAAACTTACCCCACAGTTTCAAATAAATTTAGGAGGGAGAAAACATTTTGTGTATATCCAAAGGATGACATGGGTTAAAACAGGTTGAGGAAAACAGATTAAGGGTGAGATGTGGTTGGTGTGTTTCCAGGCTAACCACTAGGAACTTTATTTTTTTTTAAATACAAGAAAATTTTTTTTAATTCTTTTTTTAATTTGTTTTTTAAAATTTTTGGCTGTGTTGGGTCTTCGTTGCTGTGCCCAGGCTTTCTCTAGTTGTGGCGAGTGGGGGCTACTCTTCGTTGCGGTGTGTGGGCTTCTCATTGTCGTGGCTTCTCTTGCTGTGGAGCACGGGCTCTAGGCGCACAGGCTTCACTAGTTGTGGCACGTGGGTTCAGTAGTTGTGGCTTGCGAGCTCTAGAGTGCAGGCTCAGTAGTTGTGGCGCTCGGGCTTAGTTGCTCTGCGGCATGTGGGATCTTCCCAGGCCAGGGCTTGAACCCGTGTCCCCTGCATTGGCAGGCGAATTCTTAACCACTGCACCACCAGGGAAGCCCAGGAACTTTTAATAACAGTTCTAAAGTCTAGAGGCGTGTATCCCTGTTACAGAGGTAGCAGTGAGTCTCAAAGATCCAGGTCTGACTCACAGTGGGCCCCCACTCACTATGGAGTATTAAGCAAGTCCCTGGTTGTCTGTGGGCCTCAGTTATTCATCTGGGCCATGGGGATTGGGAGGTATGTCAATTAGCTATTGCTTTGTAATAAACCAACCCCCAAATTAGTGATTTAAACAACCATTTATTATTCTGAGTCTGTTGATTGGCTAGGTTCACTCATGTATCTGCATTCAAGTGGCTCTGCTTATCTGGGCTGGGCTCTCACCTGTGTAAGGGCCTGAGCAGGGACAACTGGCTGAGGTTCTACTCCACATGGCCTCATCCTCTGGAAGGCTAGCTTGGACTTCTTCTCATGGCAGTGGCAGGGTTCCAGGAGAGAGAAAGAAAACAATTCTCTTGCAGCTTAGGCTCAGAACTAACAACATCCCATGCACTGCATTCTGATCGTTAAAGCAAGTCACAAAGTTCAGCCCAGATTTACAGGGGTGGGGAAATAGCTCCCTTCTGAAGGGAGGAGCTCTTTGCAGAGAGCGGAGACATAGAAAGCTGTGGTATTGGAATCGTTTGCCATAGGAGACAAACTCTCCCCTCCCTCTGGGGAGAGTGTAAGAGTAGGGGGTCTCTGAGGTGGTTGGGGAGCTCAGTCAGCTGAGGTCAAAGACCTGTCAGTGCTTTGAAATTATAAAATGCCCCACAGGTAGTGCTTCTGAGTGTGGTATCCTATGTCACTTGTGGAACTGTGAGTTCCTTGGAGCCAGGCTGTGCCCTGCTCCTGCCCTCCCCTTCTGTATTGAGAAAAGGCTCACAGAAGTGAAAGAAAACAAAGCAGAGCAGCTACTGAGAACAGGGGCACACTCCCTCTTCTCACCCCAGAACAAAGACAGGCTTCAAACCCTCTGGAATCTGAGAAGCTTCCTCCCCTTCTGCAAGCTCTAGCCCTCATCCTTTCTGCCCTGCCCCCACCTCCAACCAAACTTGGAAAGGTATTTACCTGTCTTCCCACTTTGACAGCTGAGGATACATAAGGATGACTTGCTCAAGGTCACCAGCTAGTGGGGGAGGACCCTGATACTGCTCAGGAAACCCAACAGGGCCTGCTTGAGCGACTGCAAATACAAGTAACGGCTAGTTTACACGCACCACCTGTGGGCAGGCACGTGCTGTTTTGTCTCGAGGAATGCTGTGGTGTTGAATTACAGATGCTTTTCTGGTAACACAGGTGGAGCCCTGGAAACCCAGCCCCACTGGATCCTCACATCCGCCTGCTCTTCCATTCCACGGTCTCTGCCTCCAGCTTTCCTCTCCCCATCCTCCTCCACATTGCATTTCCAAAACATTTGTGTCACATCTCTGTTTAAAATAATGAGTCAATGTTTATTGAGCTCTTACAATGGACCAGGTGCTGTTCTAACCTCACTTAATTAGCTGAATTAACTCTTTTGAATTAACTTCCCTCGAATTAACTCATTTAATCTTCACAATTCTATGAAGCAGTGACTATGATTATCTCCTATTTTGCAGATAAGGAAACTGAGGCACAAGAGGTTAAAGTGATTTACTGAAGGTTACACAGTAAGTGGCAAAGTTAGGATTTGAACTCAGGGAGTCTGGTTCCTGAGCTTGGGCTTCTCAGGTCAGAAAACCCCTCTCTGTAGGTCTCTAATAATAACAACAATAATATACTGATTAACATGCATGGATTGCTTTCTATAGGCTAGTCCCAGTTCTGGCTGCATTTCATGTATAAGCTCATTTGGTTCTTACAATAGTACTAGAGAATTGGCCCGGGGGCGGGGGTACTATTATCCTCATTTTACAGGTAAGGAAACTGGGGCACAGTCACACAACAAGGATGGGTTACCAGACACTCCAGCTCCAGAGGCAAACTTTAAACCACTGTGCTATCTGGCTTTCCCATGGGCTATTCAGCCTAAGGGCCCAGCATCCAAGGCTCTTTGGATTCATACCACATGATCTCTGCATTTCCACCAAAGCATGTCTTTTGTTTCTTGGTCTATGCATGTTTTTTCCTTCTCAACCAGACCTTGAGCTCCATAAGGCCTGATTGAAGATCTGGTACCTACTTCAGTTTCCCCAGCTCACAGCAAGGATCTCACAGACTCCTCCTAACAGTCTTGCAAGGTAGGCATTCATCCTTTTACAGGAAAAGGCACGGATTCAAAGAGGTATAGACAGAACTGGATGGACAGCAGTGTTTCAGCAGACAGAGTTTTCCAGCCACAGAGCACTTTCCCACATCCCATCCCACGAAGCCTCACTTCCAGGGGCAGTAATGGTAGTACTGCTTGATGGTTAAGAGCAATGGTTTAGGATCGGACCTGAGTTTGAATCCCCACTCAGCCACCTCTGTGACCCACAGCAGTCATTTGACCCCTCTTGTCCTCAGTTACCTCATCTGTAAATGAGGATAATAAAAATGCTTTCCTCATAGGTCTGTTGGGAGGACAAATGAAATAAAGCACATAAAGTCCTGTGAGAGAGGCCTAGATGGGAGAAGTATTATGTGTGTGTATATATAATCCACCCACCCCCCTAATGAAGGGTGTCAGGTCCCCAGACAGAAGCAGTTATTTCTGTTTCCTGAGTGTGAAATCCAGAAGGGCCCAGGACTGGAAAAGAGTGACCCTGGGAACGCCAGTCTGTGGGAGGTGGCTGAGCAAAAGGACAAGTGATGGGTGCTCTGGCCTTGAAGAAGAGCCCAGGGAGGGAGACACCGGGTCCCAGGGTGGGGAGGAGAGGGGGCAGCAGGTGGGCTCCCTGAGAGGAACATCCTGTGCCCATCTCTGCCTGGCACCCCAAAGCCCCACGCAGGGGAGAGGTGGGTGCCCTGTAATGCACCGCCCAACCCAAGGTTCTCCAAGGAAGATGCTGCTAAACTGTTTGCGGGGATTAAACAGGTCCGGGAGCTCAACCTATCGCTGCTGTCCGTCCTATTTCCCGCAGGGGCTCTGGCTGGACCGCATCTTCCGGGCGTTGGGGCTCTCGGGTGCGTCGGGCAGAGGTTGGGCCGGAAGGGGGCGCCGAAACGCTGCTACGCTCGAGCTTCCGAGGGCGCCCAAGGGAATCGGGTGCTCCTCCCGCTCCGCCTGGCCCAGTGCGTGAGGACTTGGGGAGCGGTCCTAGCCGAGCTGCCGCGCTTGACCTTGACGGTTGCGCTTCACCGGCCTCTGGCCGGCTGCCGGGCAACAGCGCGCCGCCCCGCGGGTCTGCGGCTGCGGCACCGCCCCTCCCTCCCTCCGGCGCAGGCGGGCGCTGGATCCCAGGGTGATCCAGGCCGGGTTTTGCGAAGAAGTCCGCGCGTGCTGATTCCTCATCGGTTGCCCTCGGCAGCGGTCGGCGGCGGGAGACCATGGTGCTGGGTGAACTGTGCGCCGCGCTCTCCGGCCCCTCCGGGGCTACCCTGGCTTGCTGCTTGGTGGCGGCGGCCTTGGCCCTGCGCTGGTCCAGTCACCGGACGGCGCGGGGCGCGGCGGCCCGGGCACGACAGAGGCAGCAAGCGGCCCTGGAGACCATGGACAAGTTGGCGCAGCGCTTCCGTCTCCAGGTGATGGCCTGGGTTGGAATCGGGGTCAGGGGGAGGGCCTGGGGGTGGTGGCTGTACTTTCAGCCGCCAGGGCGCTCGGAGGGGCGGGCAGCGGGCAGCGCAGGTGTGTGGGCAGCGCAGGTGTGTGGACAGCTCAGGTTCGTAACTCTCCAAAACTCTTCTCACCGTAATGCATTCCGTACTCTTTCTGAGCCAGGTGGGGCCTAGGGTAGGAAGGGAAACGAAAGGGACAGGGCAGGCTGTCGAAGGCTGTCGCGCACTGGGTCAAAGAGGAGCTTTGCTCTGGTGCCAAAGAATCTCAAGATCACTATTAGGACTCTAAAACGCAAGTGTGAGAACCAATAGGATGCTCGGGTTTAGGACTCTGGAATCATAAAGTGATGGCCAAGGGCATCTGGAGAGCTTACAGTTCAAACTCATTGATATGTGCTTGAGGATGCTAAGAGGGAGCTGGGGAGGGACTTGCCCAAGTCCACAGGGAGTTACTGGCGGAGCTGGACCCCTGCCACCTAGGCTGTCGAGTCTGATGGGTTATAAGCTCTTTGCATGAATAGGTTTAGGTGGGTGATCTGTCAACAAGATTTTCTCCTCTGGATCAGCTCAGTGTGTGTATAGGGGCGAGGGAGAGGCCTGGAAGGGGAGGCTTTCCCTCCAGGTGTATGACACACTGGACCCAGTTCCAAGTCAAAATGCTGAACTCAGTTCTTACGTGCTGAGGGAGGGAAGACTTGCCCCGAGTGTTTGATAGGATTTGGATCTGACAGGTGGGAAGGCATTCCGGATAATGGGACAGCACGAGGCAAGAGCTGGAACTAGAACCCAGATACCTGGTGGGACCATCCAGCCAAATTCCGCTAGAGAGGAGCAGGGGAGAAAGATTAGGAAAAGAGACCCTCGCCTTGAATGCCAGGCCCTGGGTATGGCCTTGATGGCCGTGAGGTTTTAGCTGGATGTAAGCGTATGGATTTACTCCACACCATTCCTAGACCAGGAAACGTCATATTTGTTTATTTATTGAAATAAAAATGTATCTGGTTCCAGCCTTCACTCATCAAGCTGGCTGAAAAGTACACAATCAGTCAGTTTTTAGGTATTCAATCCAAACTGGTCACTTTCCCTACTTGAGCACAGGTTTATCACTGTCTGATCCTCTTTCTCTGGCTGACCTCCTTGGTGCCCCGCTCAGGGATCCTTGCAGTGATCCCAGGCTCAGCCTAGAGACCCTCGGCTGCTCCTGAGGCTCCAGGTCCTGTGCAGCTGGCTAGCTGAGTTCTGCCAGCACCGAGGGCTGTGTGGAGGCAGCTGTAAGGATCTGCCCACAGTTCATGCCTACAGGACTCCCGTCCTGGTTGCAAGGAACCCACCAGCTGGTAGGGGTGTGGGGTGGTAGAAGGGTGGGTCTTCCCTCACTTCAACTCCAAGCATCAGCATCTACACAGTTTCCTTCTGGAGCAACAGCCTTTCATTATTTTTAAGAACCGACTCTTCAAGGGTAGAGGCTTTGGCCTTGAAATACCAAAAGCTGTTGAAACAGCCTCCATGGGGCAGAGCCTCGCCTCGGAACACCAAAACTTGGCTCTTGCAGATGGGAAAGCAGGGAAATCACCTTTTGGTTTTCCAGTGATTGGGAGAAGAGAGGGAGAACTATCTTAGGAGCCTCAATGTGTTGAGCAATCAGCAAAGAGGTGAGGTCTTCGTGACAATAGCTTTGGGAATGGGTAGGAGGTGGGCAGTTTAGCTGAGCTCATCCAGGGCCTTGGGACGGGGCCCAAGGTTAGTAGGGCCCTGGATGAATACAGCAGCTTGTAGTACAGCTCCTGCCTGATAGACCGCAGGAAAGCTAGTTGGGACCCAGATACCTCCTGTGTCCTGAGGTGTTGCTGGAGGAGGGGGAGTACTAAGCACCTCCTGAACATCGCAAGATGGTTCATCTCTCTCTGGACTCTAGAGCAACCATAGAGTAAGGTGTATTTCTTGTATTCTCTGTTGACTGTGTGAGGCTTAACCTGTAACATGCCCATTTGTTGCATTTGTTACCACCTTGCCCCCTGAATGAGTTTCAATATCCTTTCTGGACTGAAGAGAGGGACCACCATTGACAGAATATTATGGCTGGGAGAGCCATCCCAGAACACCTGCTTATCCCTCTGTGCCTCCGCACCTGTAGTTTTATCCTGAATGCCCTTCCCACACATCCCTTACAAGCCCTTTTGTCAAAATCCCACTGGATTACAAATGCCACTTCCTTCAACTGGATCTGACCTGTAGTTCCATCTCCTGGCGTCTCCAAGACCAACTTGAAGCTGATTTTAAAACAAAACAATTCAATGAATAACTTGAAGAAGAGTATGGTTTTTGTTTCGATCAGTATCAGTGGCCTACATGATCAAATGGAAGAGATATCTTGAAATAGGACAAAAGCGATTAAAAAAAAACCCCATGAGTGAAAATAAAAAAGACTTGAAGGACAATCTAGGATACCTGAAATTAGGACAGTAGGTGGTTCACAAGGAGAAAAACAGTTGGAGGAGGGGCAGTGATTCAATGATAGCTATAGTATCCTTTGCTTGAAAAAGTAGTCATACAGATGGCCACAAGCTTGGTGAGACGTTATTTGTACACTTCCCTGCATTCTCCATACTAATTTTTTTTTAATTTATTTATTTATTTTTGGCTGCGTTGGGTCTTCGTTGCTGCGCTTGGGCTTTCTCTAGTTGTGGCGAGTGGGGGCTACTCTTTGTGCAGTGCGTGGACTTCTCACTGCGGTGGCTTCTCTTGTTGTGGAGCACAGGCTCTAGGGCGCGCGGGCTTCAGTAGTTGCGGCATGCGGGCTCAGTAGTTGTGGCACACGGGCTTCGTTGCTCCGTGGCATGTGGGATCTTCCCAGACCAGGGATTGAACCCGTGTCCCCTGCATTGGCAGGTGGATTCTCAACCACTGTGCCACCAGGGAAGCCCCACATTGTGGGTTTTTCACAGACATTTTTTTTTTTCCTGTGAGGTTTCATCAGAAACTGTTAACTATGGTTTCCTTTTCAGAAGAGGGACTGGGCAGGGTGGCCCTAGAGGTGGGGGGAAATGTTCACTTTTCATTCTGTATGAATGAAAATACGTCACTAGGGGTTGTTTCGTGTGTTGGTGGGGAGATCATGGATCCATTTTTCTTTTTTTCCTTCTTGTAGCTCCCTGTATTATTTTAAAAAAAAAAATCCCAAGTGAGGGTTGTATCCATTTAACAAATTCAGGGAAGAGGTAGAGTGTTCCTGATATTGAGGCCAGGCTTCAAAGGCTGTGTGGTGTGTGTGTGTGGTGGGCGTTCAACTCTGGGCATGTGGTGGGTGTGAGGGGGCCATGTTGCACTAAGGGGGTTCAGGGGAGTCTGACAGGACCACGGCTTGGAAGCATCTCCTGGAGCTTGTGGTGTGAAGGAGACTTTAAGGGGAGAGGCAAGGTGGGCTTGGCCTGGCCACAAAGCTTGGGCGGGGCAGCCGGTTGGGGCCCCTGTCTGACCCAGGAGAGAAAGGATGTGCACTGGCAAGGGTCTTGGTAGAGGGGACAGAGAGGTGGACATTTTCCAGAGCTACTTAGGGGGCTTGGTGACTGGATGTGGGTGGGAGGGAGAGGGGGGGAGTCGAAGATGGAGGGCAGCATCCTTCCCTGAGGGAAGAGGAGCCAGTGGAGAGGGGTGCAGAGGCACCGAGCTCAGGGGAACGACACAGGGACAGAGGGAGTAAAGGGAGTAGCCCAGCAAGTAGGTCTGAGCTCAGCTGGGTCAGTCGAAAGATGATGATCTGGAGGCTGTGAGATAGGCAGAGGGCCTGGAGTGGAAGCCATGAGAAGGAGTGACTTCTCCCAGAATCAGAGAGGGAAGAAGAGGTGCCAGAGGAACCTCCAGGAGCCTCTGTCTCTCCCCGCGTCTGGCTCCTTCTCATGCTTCAAATCACATCTGAAATGTCACCGCCACCTACCTAGCCCATGAGTCATTCCTCTTTTCTTTCTGTCACAGACTCCGTTTATCCTTTCTCACACTTGCCGTGATCTGTCCATTCTTTGTTAACTTGCTGTCTTTCTTTAAAATAATTTTTTGTCTTTTATTCTTTTTCAAATTCTTTTCCCAATTAACTTGTTTGTTTTCTTGAAGGTAAGCTCTGAAAGCAGAGACTTGTCTGTCTTGGTTATCTCTACATTCACAGCCCTAGCTAGTCCTCAGCACATAGTAGATGCTCAGAACATGTGTGTTGACTGAATGAGTGGATGGCAGAAGTAGTGGAGAGGTGGGAGGGAACCCCGGGGAGGTGGGTATGTCTGTGCCCAGAGGAAACTGATGCGAGCCCTCTGAATGCCTCCATGAGACCTGGAGCAGACTGAACAGAGTCAAGTGTTTGTTGTATTTGGCAACAGGAAGTCCCTGGTGACTCTGGCAGGAGCAGAGGAGGGTAGAGATGAGATGTGGTGCCTGCAACTCAGATGTCCTCCTAGCCCTATTTACTAATTAGCCCAATACCCTCGAGGGGGAAGACAGTGGATGTTTGCAGGCAGGGGCTGACCCCAGAGACTCTGGGGGCCTTCGAGGCCTGGCAGTAGGTGTCTGATCAAACATCCCTTCTCCTTCAGAGAGCTCTTCCCTGACCACTCTCTACCTGTGTGCCGCCCACTCACAGCATCCATTTTATTTTCTTTATTTCTTGCTATCTAAAATTCTTATTTACTTATGAATTATTTGCTCACCCCCAACTCTGCATGTTGTGTAAGCTCCCCCAAAGCCTGGATGTGACTTTTTTGTTCACTGCTGTATCCCCTTGCCTAGCATGGTGCCTGGTACGGAGTAGGTGCCTAATGCATATCTGTGGACTGAACAAAAACACCCTCTCTTTTGGATGTGGCTCCAGCTCCAACCCTAACCACCCAGGGCAGGGTTTTCTTATTTCTGCCCTCCCCTGACAAGGTGTTGAGTAGATAAGTGCAGGTGGACAGCCAGTGGGCAGCCCATGCTGAATGGGCAGAGAACTATAGTTTATCTGTAAGTCCTAGGCAAGGTACCTCCCCTTGCTGAGCCTCAGTTTCTTTAGCTGTGCAATGGGAATGGTAGTAAGATTTAATCCAAACATGGAGCACATTGGCATGGTGCCTGGCACACAGTAGGTAGTCATTGGTGGTCCCTGTTAGTAATGGTCTAATGATCAGCCTGGGCATGGCATCTCCCTGGACCCCCCTCAGGTAAGCTTCTTGAAGAGATAGATCTGTATTGTCCACAGGTGGCAAGGGCCTGCCCAGGCTGGACCACATTTGTGGTGTCAGAGCTGCAGCTTCGGGTGGGCACATCTGTCACGGGTTGGCAGGTGACAGTGAGCACGTGCTTGGTAGGTGTGGGGATTTGGGGGCATGGGCCACTGGTGTCTGCTGCAGGCACATGGGGCCTGCGGGGAGTGGGGGACTGATTCGGGGTGTCTCCCCAGAACCCTGACCTGGACTCAGAGGCACTGCTGGCCCTACCTCTGCCTCAACTGGTACAGAAGCTACACGGTGGGGAGCTGTCTCCGGAGGCTGCTCTCTTCACCTACTTGGGAAAGGTAAAGCCTGGGAGTGACCCTGCTCCTTCCTCCCCTTTCTCTGCAAGGCTGGGAGGAAAACCTGGCCTGGACTTTGTCCCAATGAGGGCCGTGGTGGTATCACAGTGCCAGGGAGGTACTGTGTGTGTGTGTGTGTGTGTGTGTGTGTGTGTGTGTGTGTGTGTGAGAGAGAGAGAGAGAGAGAGAGGGAGAGAGGGAGAGAGAGAGAAGAGAGAGAATGGCTCTGTGTGTGTATGCGGGGAGTGGGGGGAGGGGCGGGGGGGACACTGAGCATGTTGTCTTAGCTAGAAACCTGGCTTTTAGCCCAGACTTCCCTCTCCCTCCCGCCCCCACCCCATCAGTCACCAAGTCTGGTCTGTTCCCTTCCTATAGCTGTCTCTAGTCCATCCCCTTGTCTCCCCATCTTCAGCCACCCTGGTCCTCCACCACCATCTCCCTCTGGGACCAAGCGCCAGCCTCCTGGCCAGGTGCGCTCTCAGCTCTTCAGCATCCTCTCTGGCCAAGGCCTTCTGTAGCTTGGGGCATCAGCGGCTCAGCTGCTGGCAGTTCCCTGGCACCCAGCGCCTGCACTGGCTCGTGTGGGGTTCCTTTTACCTGTGAGGCTCCTCTTCTTGCCCCGCTCAGTGCAACAGGCTCCCCCGGAAGAGTCTTCAGGGCTCAGAGAGGAGTCTCTGGAGTCTTCCAGGAAGCCTCCCGGGACCCTCCTCCCCTCCCAGCCTGAGTTAGGGTTTCCTCTTCAGTGTTCACTTTCTAACAGCACATTTCTCATCACATTGTAGGGCTTGCCTTGTCTTTCTCTTTGGTGGACAGAGTCTTATTTGTCTTTGCACCTTAGTGGTGAACGCTATGTCTTTTATATAGTAAGTGCTCAAGAAATGTGTTTGAAACAAAATGAAAGAAGGAATTGTGCTTTGTGAGTGTGACTTGTCTATATATGCCATAGCATTTTTTTAAACATCTTTATTGGAGTATAATTGCTTTACAATGTTGTGTTAGTTTCTGCTGTATAACAAAGTGAATCAGTAATGTATACATATATCCCCATATCCCCTCCCTCTTGCGTCTCCCTCCCACTCTCCCTATCCCACCCCTCTAGGTGGTCACAAAGCACCGAGCTGATCTCCCTGTGAGATGCAGCTACTTCCCACTAGCTATCTATTTTACATTTGGTAGTGTATATATGTCCATGCCAGTCTCTCACTTCGTCCCAGCTTACCCTTCCCCCTCCCCGTGTCCTCAAGTCCATTCTCAACTGCGTCTATATTCCTGTCCTGCCCCTAGGTTCTTCGGAACCTTTTTTTTTTTTTTTTAAGATTCTATATATATGTGTTAGCATATGGTATTTGTTTTTCTTTTTCTGCCTGACTTCTATGAGTGTGACTTGTATCTGATATGATTTCTTGGAAGAGAGCATGTGGTAGTGAGTGGGACCCCTAAGCAGGTGGACATGAGTGCCAGGGTGACTGACGGGTGTGTATGAGAGTGGTGTGAGTGACTGCAGCTGAGAGGGGGGCAGAGAGGGACTGTAGAGAAAGGACTGGACACCCCTGGGCCGGGTGCACTGAGAGGACACACAGTCTCAACAGCCGGGGTTGCTTCTAATGAATCAATGTCCCTGAAAAAGCTCCTGCCCCTCTTAATCATCCTCAGAGAGCATTCTGGCTACAGATTGGCCTCCTCTCTTTCTGCCCAGGGCAGGAGACAGATTTCACGTACCTGAGCGTGGCAACAGGGCCACACCCATGTTCCTGTCAGTTGCTGTCAGTCAGCCCCTCCTCCTTGAGACTTGATTACCAGCTTCAAGGGTTCCTGGGGGAGGGGAGGCTTCACCTGGGACCTTCTGGGGCAGAGGAGCTGGGAGGCTCCCTGTGCGCTGGGAGGCTGTAGCCTGGGTCTAGCCCTGCCCTGCACTGACTCCCAGTGTGACCTGACACGGGGATCTGCCAGCCTCACTGGGCAGAGGGTGTGGCTTGGAGGAGGATGGGGTGGGGGGCGTGGCCAAGGGTCATCCTCCTCCCAGCTCGGCCTCTGGGGGGCGTCTGAGGTCAGTATCTTGCCCCTTTGAGTGCCCTGGTTGTGCCCTGGCCCTGGGAGTACTCTCTCTCTCTATCCGTTTTGGAGTTGAAGGCCAGAGACAGCCAGGGTGAGGCTGGAGCCACATGTCCCTAGTGAGGCGAGTGCTGGGCCTAGGTTATCCTCTGTGCCCTGGGTCATGTTTCTGGTTACCCTTTCCCTGGGTGGTAAGGGAATTTTAACACAACTGAAAAAAAAAAAAAGAAAAGCCAGCCTCACTTTGTTCTTGCATCCATTTCTCTCTCCCCCAGGCCTGGGAAGTGAACAAAGGGACTAACTGTGTGACTACCTACCTGGCAGACTGTGAGACTCAGCTGTGCCAGGTCCCAAGGCAGGGCCTGCTCTATGGCGTCCCTGTGAGCCTCAAGGAGTGCTTCAGCTACAAGGTGTGCCCTGCCCCAGTCCCTGCCAGCCAGCTCTGTGTCCTGGGTCACCCTGGGCCCTCAGAGGAAGTACCAGGTCCAAAGGCCTGGAGAGGGCACCATGGGTATGCCCTGCCTTGGCCTGTGGGGTGGTGGTGGGAACAGACCCTGTGCTGCTGAGGCGCCCCTGGCTCATCAGCCACGTCCCTCTCGCCCATCCCTCCTTCTAGGGCCAAGACTCGACACTGGGCTTGAGCCTGAACGAGGGGGCGCCGGCAGAGTGTGACAGCGTGGTGGTGCAGGTGCTGAAGCGGCAGGGGGCCTTGCCCTTCGTGTACACCAATGTCCCCCAGTCCATGTTCAGGTTGTGTCTCGGGTGTGGGGTAGGGGCAGGGGCACCGGTGCCAGCGTGACATGGGCTGACCCTTTTCTGCTTCCTCCAGCTATGACTGTGGTAACCCCCTCTTTGGCCAGACCGTGAACCCATGGAAGTCTTCCAAGAGCCCAGGTGGCTCCTCAGGGGGTGAGGGGGCCCTCATTGCGGCTGGGGGCTCCCCACTGGGCTTAGGCACCGACATCGGAGGAAGCATTCGCTTTCCCTCTGCCTTCTGTGGCATCTGCGGCCTCAAACCCACAGGGAACCGCATCAGGTATGGTGTAGGCGGTCAGGGGAGGGAGCTTCTGAGTCTCTTGCTGTGTGACCTTGGCCTAGCTTCCCACCTCTCTGGGCTCCAGGCAGAGATTCCCTGACTGGGGTTTTGCTGGGAGGTAGTGTCACAGCACCACAGTCCTTGGTTCCTAGCTTCCAAAGTGGTGAGAGTTGGGAGCTGCTGTATGGATGTGGGGTTGCGCAGAGGATGGCCATTTCCCATTGCCAACATCTTGTGTTTCTTATCCAGCAAGAGTGGCCTGAAGGGCTGTGTCTATGGACAGGTAGCAGGTGAGGTCTGTGGTTCCCTCTATGCCCTGGAGGAGGGGGGTCTGCCTGATCCGCCTCTGCCCCTGCCTCTCCTTGGGGCAGTGTTGGGCCCCCAGGCCACTCTGGGTCTGAGTTCCTACTCCTTGTCCCTGCTCACACTCCTGGGCCACGGCCCAGCCCTTGCTTGGACCTGGCCCCAGATCCGCTTGGGGCTGGGTGATCTCTCTTTCCTCCCCTCCCTGCCCCACAGTACAGCTCTCAGTCGGCCCCATGGCCCGGGACGTGGAGAGCCTGGCGCTGTGCCTGCGAGCGCTGCTGTGTGAGGACATGTTCCACCTGGACCCCACCGTGCCCCCCCTGCCCTTCAGGGAGGAGGTGAGCCGGGGTGGGGGTGGGCATGGGGTGGATTCAGGTCTCACTGGTGCTCCTGAGCCCAGAGAGCAGTCCCCGCATTGCAGCAGGACTTGGAGGCCCTGTCTCCTGAAAACCACCTCCGCGGGGCCGGAGGTGGGGGGGTGGTGAGGGGGGTGGGGGGGGACGGGTGTGTGTGTGTGTGTGTGTGTGTGTGTGTGTGTGTGTCTGAGGCCAGCAGCAGCACCTCTGCAGATAGCCACGAGATGGCGCCCTTGCCTGCATTTGGAAACCCTGAGGCTTTCAAATTGGTGGGCTGGAAGCCAGAGCTGAGGAAAGGCCCACCTTCCAGCCCAGCCTGGGGGCTGTCATTGCGGAACAGGACTGGCCTCGAGGCTAAGAACACCTTGAGAGAGCACTCCTGTACCTTATCTGTGTTTGATCCCCGGTAATTAGGATAGCCTTTCCTATAGTATTCATGTCCCTATCCCCAGCCTCCAGAGGGATGCTTGGCGCGTAGGCTGAGTGAGTTAAGGACAGTTAAAAGCAGAGCTGTGTCCCTCCCAGAGAAAGCTGGGATCTGTGGGCAGTGTCAGATGCTGGCTCCCCAAAATATCGTCAAAACAGCCTGTTGATCAGATAAGGCTGAGTTTAATGCTTTCTGTGGTGAGAGGGAGTGCTGCCTCCACAGAGCCTTAGCAGCATGGGGGAGGGGCGAGAAGTTAGGATATTGAAGTTGGTTTCAGGTGGATATTTCAGTGTGGGGCATTGGTTAGGATAGGGTACAGATCATGATGTAATAGGTTAGGACTGATGGATACAGCAAGGTGAGGATTCTGAGGAGAGGGGTTCAAGGAGTCTTGGAGGATAAGCCGTCATTTGGTGCTTCTATTGAAGAATTGACGGGTCTTTTAAGAATGACTGATAAAGTTATCTGTACTTTATGTACAACACATTCAGGAGTAGTCAAGTTAGATCGATGTGGGCAGTGGAATAGTAAAGCCATCTTAATGTAGACAGTAAGCTGTCTGTGTGATGTAAGCGCCATTTCTCAGCAGTCTGGCATTTCTCCCTACAGACCTCTTGCCCTCACCCAGCCCAGGTTGCCTTCGAAAGGCTGAAGGCCCTGGGGCAGGCAGGAGATCTGGGCTGGGGATGGGGTGAGCTACCCCTCCTCAGCAGAGGAGATGTTCTAAGTGAAACCAGTTGTTCAAGAGCCCCTTCCTGAGAGGAGGGGAGGAGGGGAGGCTCCTGTCCTGAGGTCTGGAACAATCTATTACGGGAGCCAGGACTAGCATTCTCGAAACAGGCTGTGGAGAGCCTCGGCTCAGGATGCAGGATACCTGGCTTCCTGACCTAGTGTTGTAGCTCTGCCCTGACAAGTGGCCTTGGCTGAGTCCCAGCCCCCCTCTGGGCCTATCTCCCTATCTAGACCTGAAGCCTCAGTTTCCTGTAGGACCAGTGGGAATCCTCATTCTTGCTCTGCCCACCTGCAGAGTCATTGTGAAGGTGTTTTGTGAAGGGGTCAGATGCAGAAGGGGCTGGCCTCACTGGCAGTCAGTTTTCGGGGGATCTAGGGTGCAGCCTCAAAGCTGCGTCTGGGGCTGAGTAGCTGCTCTGAGCTCTGGGAGCCCTGCTTGGGCCCACCCTCTCCTGACCTGACTGACTCCTGTGTGTTGCCCCCAGGTCTACACAAGCTCTCAACCCCTGCGTGTGGGGTATTATGAGACTGACAACTATACCATGCCCACCCCGGCCATGACACGGGCCCTGCTGGAGACCAAGAAGAGACTCGAAGCTGCTGGCCACACGGTATGGAGGTGGGAGCCCACAAGTCCTGGCATCGCCCCTCTTTCAGGGAAGCCTTCCTGGTACCCATGGCTGCCACCCATCCCTGGCATCCTTCCACCCTGATTGTTTTGTGGTTGGGAATGGGAATTCGGTCCCTGGGGGACCAGTAAAAAGGGGCTGATCAGAAGTATTGGGGTACATGATTGATGGTGAGCTCACCCCTGTGCTGGGGATGTGTGAGCTGTGAGCTGCATTGGGAGGGCCTCGTCGACCACAGACAGGGGTGCACAGCTGTCCAGAGGTTCCTGGGGCTCTGAGATGGCAGGGGATGTTCATCTGAGACAGGCTTATGTGTGGCTCCAGACTTCTCTCCTGATGTGCATCTTACAGGGAGTTATCACGGGCCAACAAGGCCACCATTGTGGCTCCAGTGAAGGTACCATGAAGGCAGGGTTGGTCCAGTCCATGCTCGGGGCTGCCTGGGTAGCATGGGGGTGGTGGGACCCAAGGGTTTCTAGGTCTGGGAGTCTTACACTCCTCAGTCCCTGCAGCTGGTTCCCTTCCTGCCAAGCAACATACCCCATGCTCTGGAGACCCTGTCGACCGGTGGGCTGTTCAGTGACGGTGGCAAGAGCTTCCTACAGAACTTGTGAGTGATGTTGGGTTTGGAGGTCTGTGGTGGGATCAGGACATGGGTAGACCCAGGAAGAGCAGCTGGGTGCTGTAACCCCGGGGACAGGCCAGGCTGGGGGAAGATGGAGGACAGACCTCAGCTGAACGTGATGAAGGTCTGAGCATTCTGGGTAGGGACCTTGCCACCCCTCTGACTGCAGGCTGAGCCCAGCACTACCTTGCCAGGGTGTCTTTGGAAAGATGCCAGTGCAGGGGGAGGCTGGATTGAGCATCCATGGCCTCATCCTGAGCTGAGCTGGCTAGGAGGTGGGAGGTAGGCAGGGAGTTGCCTATCTGTTTGGGAAAGATTGAGAGACAAGGGTAGGGTCAAATAGGAGGGCAGGTGTGTAGATGTCATTCTGTGACTCCGGGCTCTTCTGACTTGAGCCACGTCTTTCTCTTTTGAGTAGGACCTCAGTTTTCTTGTCTGTAAAGTCAGTAGGTTGGACCAGACCCGCTTTAAGGGACTTCGCAGAGCTCATGTTTAGAGAAGCTGGTTCCACTTGGGTGATTTCAGTCCTTAAAGGTTGACACGGGCAGAGGACAGGCCTGTGAAGGTGCCTCCTGGGGACATGCCCAGACTGACTGGACTTCCCCCAGTAGCTAAGTATGGTCCAGGCTTTAGCGGAAGGGGCTACCCCTCACTCTGGTCCTGGGAATGAGGCTCCAGGATCAGCCGCCTGAGACCTTTCCCTGAGATCTAGAGCAGAGACAGCCTCAGAGAGTAGGATCACGGTGCCCACTCAAGACTGCGCCACTCATGCCTCCAGGCCAATATCTGCATCCATGGGGGGAATGCACTCAGTATCACTCCCTGGCCAGGGAGATGCTGCCTGTAGTTCTTATTGCTTTAAGCTGAGTTTGCCAGGGAGGGAGACAGGGAGTCCTGCCTTGGGGAGCTCCATTGGGTGTGGGTGGAGCCCAGGCATCCCAAAGGGTCTGCAGACACAAGCCACATGTTGGAAAGGAGAGGCTGAGATGAAGGGGCTGGAGAGTGTGGCTGCCGGAGTCTGGTGAGGAGGGAGGTAGGCAGAGTCACTGAGTAGAGACTGGGGGATGCAGTAGGTGGGGGTGAGCCAGGAGGGATGCCTGGGGTGGATGTGTCTGGACTGGACCCTTTGTCTCCCAGCAAAGGTGATTTCGTGGACCCCTGCTTGGGAGACCTGATCTCAATTCTGAGGCTGCCCAGATGGCTTAAAGGACTTCTGGCTTTCATGCTAAGGCCTCTGGTGAGGGCACAAGGAATAGAAGGGGTGGGCTGGGCCGGGCGGGGGCCTCTGGGGCTCTTCCCCCCTCCCCTTAGCCTCCTCTTCTTCTCAGCCGTCACCCAGTCTCTTCTCCTCCCCCATGCCCTTTGATCTTCAGCTAACATGCATGCTGAAAGGGGTGCTGACCCGGGATGTGGGGGAGGGACAGAGGGAGGAAGCACGGGCAGCTTGGCCTGAAGAAGGTTATTGCCACACCTGGCCCAAAGCTGAGTCACTGACTGTGTCGGTCCTTCTGCAGCTCCCAAGGTTGTCAGCCTGTCTCAACAGCATGAAGTCTCGGTAAGAATGTTTCCCATGCCCAGATGCTTGCACCCCTTTTCCCCTGACCTGGGTGCAAGTGCTTTCCAACCGGAAAAGATGAGAGAAGTAGCTTCTGAGGCTGGAAAGGGCCCAGGCAGGGTGGCAACCTCTGTGGCTTTCGAGGAGGATCTTGAAGATGTCTTAGCAAGGTCCAGGAAAGCGTGGAGAGCAAGGACCTGAGGGAGAGCACGGGATGGGAGAGGGTGGAGAGGAGAAGATTGCCCTGGCTGGGCATGGGTGGAAAGGCCCAGGAAGGAGCTGGCAGGCGGCAGGAGCGGGGGATGCCGGGAACCCCTGAGGGGTGCTACTCTTAGAGATCAGACTGCACCACGCCCTCTCCTGCCTGCCCCTCAGTGGCTCACGCCGGAAAAGCTGGGAATAAATTGTCCCATTCTCAGGCCCTGACATCTTGTGTACTTGCTCCTTCTGTTACCACCAGGCATTTAGGACCTTGGGTGGCTCTGGCCTCTCCTGTGCCCTGGGGGTAGCTAGGAGTCAGGCCTAAGTCCCTCTTAGGGACTCAGTGGGACATGAACTTAGGGATTAGAACTTCTGCCCTGCGCTACTTTCCTCTCAGAGTGCCCTGGAATTGAGGAGGGTCCAAGGAGGAATGAGACCTGGGAGGTGTTGAGAGTAGGGGTCTGATGTTGCTAGCTGCCATGGCTGTGGTCATCATGGTCGGTGACCTCACTCCCTCTGTCCAGGTCAGCTGGAAAGCTCTGGGAACTGCACCACGAGATTGAGGTGAGGCCAGAACCTCTAGACTAGAATAGGGCGGGTGGGGGATGGAGTTGCACGGGGCACCTGTGTTGGGGTCTCTCGGCCACTGGTCCCACTGGTCCCCTGGAGTGGCCCATCGTTCTCCCTTCCACTCCCTGGATTGGGCCGCTTGGGGACTGACTGCTGTCAGACCCCCACTTGCCCGGAGACCCGCTCCTAGGGGCCTGGGTCAGCCTGGGGCTCCTGTCCTGGATACCTCTTTGCCACTCTGGTGCTGCCTGTAGCCAGCACTCCATGGCCCTGCCCTTTTAGGAAGAGTGGTGTCAGTGGTTCTGTGGAGCAGTTGATGCCCCCTGAGAGCAGCCCTGTCTGAACACCCCGAGGTCCTCCATCCCACTGTGGTTCAGTTCACATCCGGGGCAGGTGCAGGGCTAGAGTCACCCCAGCCACAGTGCCTGCGTTGGAGAGTCCATGTAATGGGCCGGGTCTGAGTGCTTCCCCTGGTGTACGGGTATCCTCCCCAGGTGTACCGTCACTCTGTGATTGCCCAGTGGAGAGCAGTGGAGCTGGATGTGCTGCTCACCCCCATGCTGGGCCCTGCTCTAGACTTGAATGGCCCAGGCAAGGCCACAGGTGAGGCTTGCAGCCCCATCACAGCCCTGTCACCTGTCTCTTCTCTTCTATGAGTTCAGCCCTTTGCCTGGTGGGGCTGCTGGGAGGTAGAAGAAGAGGAGCCCTGTGGGTGGGTTGCACCCCTGGGGGAGGACTCCGCCCTTGAGAGGCTCACAGTCTGGTTGGCTGGAGAGATGGGAGTCATGTGGGATGCCTTGGGAGGGAATGAGCTCCCTGTCCTCGGCACTACTCAAGTTGGAGATCTTGTTACAGAGTCTATGGTTTTGGGAGGTGGTGTTTGAAGTCCAGGTGGGATTTAGATAAACCAGGAAAACAGCAACAACAGTCCAGGTCGGGGGAAGCTGCAGGGCAGAGGCCCAGGGCAAGCTCGTCAGCGGGCTCTCCAGCCTGCCCTGAATCTGGATTTCTGGGCTCTGTCACTCTCACTCAAGTCTCAGCCCTAGGAGAGAACCTCTCCCTGTCTGTGGAGGCAGGGTGCCATTTCACAGGGTGGAAGACTGGGGCTCGGAGAGGACAGTTGTCATGAAGGTCACCTAACCCGCTCCAGCCACATGTGCTGTGTCTCAGGGGCCGTCAGCTATACTCTGCTCTACAACTGCCTGGACTTCCCTGCGGGGGTGGTGCCTGTCACCACGGTGACCGCCGAGGACGAGGCCCAGATGGAGCATTACAAGGGCTGCTTTGGGGATACCTGGGACAAGGCGCTGCAGAAGGTAAGTCCCTTTTCCCCTGGACTCACACCTGCTCCCCTTCCTCTAGTGGAGGAGACAGTATAAACACGAGTATCCTTGTCTGTCTGTCTTGAGAGCTTGTTTGGAGGTTCTAGCAGGGCAGCGCAGCTACTCGTATACCCTTGACCGAAGAACGGTCCTCCTCCATCGGGGAAGGTCGTCCTCTTCGACCGAGCGTGCAGCTTCGGGAGGGACACACATGGAGTGGTGAGGGAGGAAGGGGACACCCGCCTAGCCAGCCAGATCAGCCAAATCAACCCTGGTGATCAATGGGGTGACAGATGTCACAGCCAGATCGCCCTCACATCCTCTTGTCTTTCTTAACGCAAGACCCCTAAAGACTACGGGCTGGCCCTCCTGTGCTGCCCCTCCTCTCCAGCTGGGGTGCTTCCTGGGCCCAGGGTGGGGTCCTGCCTCGACACCTCCCATCCTGATGCCTGTGTCCCCTGCAGGCTGTGAAGAAGAGCGTGGGCCTGCCTGTGGCTGTGCAGTGCGTGGCTCTGCCGTGGCAGGAAGAGCTGTGTCTGCGGTTCATGCGGGAGGTGGAGCGACTGATGACCCCTGAGAGGCAGTCATGCTGACTGCCGCTGCCTGGCCCTAGAGGGCCTGAGACCCACTGGAGCCACGCCCAGCGGAGTCAGGGCACAGCTGCCACCCTGGAGGAAGTGTTCAGCCTGGGACAGAGGCTTCCAAGTCCCTCCCCATCGCCCCTGCAAGAAGCCCAAACCCGCTGAGTCTGGACCTCGCTCCCTCCCCTTTTCCCCTCCCTGCCCTGACACCCCCAACATGGCAGCCAGTGGGCATGACATGGGCGAAGGCCCACTAACAGTCGAGAATCGGTTCCTGGTCTGTGTCCTTTCTGGAAGTCATCGTTAGGGCACTGAGGGTTGGAGACCCGACCTTCTAGAACCTGACTCCAGCCACATCAGTCTCCTGCTCCAAAACCTCCTCTGGTTCCTGTCACTCGCAGGATGGACACAGGCTTCTCAGGATGGGCGATGCGGCCCCAGCACTTCACACCCACCCCTCCCACCCCCCTTAGACTAAGCCCTACTTTGTTAGACATTGTCTTTTCTCTTCTCCTTGCCTCTGTTGGGAATGCCCTTTCTGTTCCCCTGCCATTAAATCCTCTGAGGCCC
>NW_021145685.1:51172-64845 GCF_002837175.3 Physeter macrocephalus | reverse complement strand
GTGACGCTGACCACAGTAATGAAAACCTTTATCATGAGTACCACAGTGATGAGGGGGCCTTTCGGGGAGCCACCTGGGGGATCTTTGCCAAGCTATACCCCCAAACTCTGACCCTCTCTCAGCAACCACCCTGCCTCCTGTTCCATGGAGATAGTGGAGGCCCTCAGATGGGAATTCCCTCAGCTTGTTGCCACCAGACCTACCCACTCTCGGCAGCATCTCTCATTCACTGATGGCACAGATCTTCATTGCTACCCACTCGTGCGGGTAGAGGTGGCTCCCACCCCAGGCTCAGCTTTTCTCAGGCTTGGAATCCATCTCCTCACCACTTCCCAGAGACCTTCCTACCCATTATCTCCTCTCTTTTCATCATCTCACTCCCTGTGGGCTCCTTTCCATCAGCATTTAAATACTGTTAGTATCTCCAGTCTTAAAAGAAAGTCCCTTCGGGGGCTTCCCTGGAGGTCCAGTGGTTAAGACTCTGTGCTGCCACTGCAGGGGGCATGGGTTTGATCCCTTTTTGGGGAACTAAGATCCTGCAAGCTGCGTCGCCAAAAACAAAACAAAAAACACAACAATATGCCCTTTTGTTAAACTTGCATATTTTCAGTCATATTATGTAAGACCACGTATTATATTTTGAAAAACTTTTTCTTACATTTTGGAAGGCAAGGTTTATCAAATGTTTCACATGACTCTTTGATGAAAGTGTCTTTGCCTCTCTAGGGCCACTTTCCGCGTCATTTGGTGTAGCGTTTCAGAGCACACCACCTTCACTTCCATCTTGGTTATGGGAGATTTTATGAGCATGTATGTGCTGCTGGCCCTCAGATTTTCATTTTGAGCCCTAAGTACATTTCCTAGACCATTAGGATAGTTCTTTTTTAGTTGTGTCAGTATTTTTTAATTGAAGTATGCTTAATTTACAGTGTTGTGTTAGTTTCAAGTGTACAGCAAAGTGATTCAGTTATACATATATGTGTGTGTGTGTGTGTGTGTAGATTTTCATTTTGAGCCCTAAGTACATTTCCTAGACCATTAGGATAGTTCTTTTTTAGTTGTGTCAGTATTTTTTAATTGAAGTATGCTTAATTTACAGTGTTGTGTTAGTTTCAAGTGTACAGCAAAGTGATTCAGTTATACATATATGTGTGTGTGTGTGTGTGTGTATATATATATATATTCTTTTTCAGATTCTTTTTCTTTATAGGTTATTACAAGATACTGAGTATAGTTCCCTGTGCTACACAGTAGATCTTTGTTGTTTACCTATTTTATATAGTTGGGTCAATTTATAGTCATGGTTTCCACAACATATCAGGTACCATACTGCTTTTGACTCTCAGTGTGTGTTAATTATGGTTCATATTCCCAGCAATAACTAAATTTGTGTTAAATTTCTTTCTGCCTTTGTTACTGATTCAGTCTGGTGACGAGCCTTGATTGGGGTCTTCTCAGGGCACCGAGTCTCCCTGAAAGGCAGTTGTTCAATATGAAGTGACTGACACAGCATCTCACAAAGACGCAGATATTAAGCAACTTCCTCTTCTTTCTTTTTTTTTTAAAATTAATTAATTCATTCATTTTTGGCTGCGTTGGGTCTTTGTTGCCGCGCGCAGGCTTTCTCTAGTTGTGGCGAGCGGGGCTACTCTTCGTTGCAGTGCGCGGGCTTCTCATTGCGATGGCTTCTCTTGTTGCGGAGCACGGGCTCTAGGTGCGCAGGCTTCAGTAGTTGTGGCACACGGGCTCAGTAGTTGTGGCACACGGGCTCAGTAGTTGTGGCTCGCGGGCTCTAGAGCGCAGGCTCAGTAATTGTGGCTCATAGGTTTAGTTGCTCCGCGGCATGTGGGATCTTCCCAGACCAGGGCTCGAACCCGTGTCCCCTGCATTGGCAGGCAGACTCTTAACTGCGCCACCAGGGAAGCCCACTTCCTCTTTTCTAAAGGACAGTGTTGGGGGAAAAGTCCTGCCTTACATCTGAGCTTACGAAGCACTTGTTCAGTTCTTTGGTGATACTTTTACTGAGTCCCAACCATTGTGCTGGGAGCTGAAGACAGAACAATGGGCCCTACTCTGTGGCCTTGCATTCTCGGGGGTAAGGCAGACAGTATATACGATAACAAAGAGGTATAATGACAGACCCAGGTGAGTGCTGTGAAAGAGAAAAACCCGTGATGAGAGCAAAGGTGGCTGAGAGAGGGCGTCTAATTTAGTCTGAGGATTAGGTAAGGCCGTGCTAAGAGGGCGACTTTCAAGGTAAGGGGAAGCTCAGGCGTTCCAGGCAGGGGAAACAGTGGATCTGTTTCAGGACCAGAAGGAGGGCCAGTGTGGCTGTTATGAGTGAGTAAAGGCCAAGTGGAAGGAGACGGGGCTGAAAGGCTGACGAAATCTCAGGCTGTGGTGAGTGCAGCACTTGGATTTTCTTCTAGGTGGGCTGGAAGCCGTTGACAACACATGCTGCGTGGCCATGAGGGGCTGTGCGGAGGGTAAAACCGCCCTGTCCCCTTCCCTATGTTCCCAGGGCAAGTGGCCAACTTTTCAGGTCACCGGGAGGCCCCTTGAGTAGCTCCTTAAGATGAGGAGAAACAAGCAAGAAAGAGGCCCTGGCACCGAGCTTCCCGTGTTCACATGGGGCCCGATGCAGGCTTGGAAGGAAACTCCCCAAGGAGAGGGGCGGGGGGATGATTGATGGGTTATCCTGCCTTGGACCACCTCCAGACCTTTTGTCCTGGTGAATGAGGCCTGGGATCCCAGGGGACAGAGACAAGCCAGGAGTAAGTGGGAACCCCGAGTGGGGTGCTGTCCCAGCCCTGCCACTCGCCAGCCAGCTGACCTTGAGCAGGGCCTAGGATCCTCTGGCCTCAGTTTCCCCATCTGTACAAAAGCATAAAAAGAGTCAGTTAAACCCACAAAACATTACTGTCTGCTGGGCACTGAGGCAATGAGAGGAAGAACAAATCACAGTTCCTCTTTTCAGAGGCACAGCCAGGGTGAAAGTCAGGTGAGACACAGCCAGACAGAGCAGGGAGGGCTTCCCGGAGGAAGGGACATTTAAGCTGGAGTGGAAAGTGAACATTCTTGGTAGAAAGAACAGCAGGAAGAGGCCCACAGGAGTTGAATGTGCTCTGCTCGGGAAGAGGGGACCAGTGGTAGGTGAGGGGCTGGAACAGAAGCTGGGACCAGATGTCAAAGGTTTTCACAGGCCCTGTTAAGGAAAAGTATAGAGTAATATTTCTGCTTGAGCTGCTTCACCTGGCTTAGAATCCCAACTTTACAATTTCGTAGTGTGTCAAGTTGGGCAAGTTACTTCGTTTCTCTGGTCCTTAATTTCCTTGTCAATAGAAGGAGACTAATGGGGCTAATAAATAGTTCCTGCTCCTAGGATATTCTTGCAGAAATTAAATGAGACATGAATGTAGAGTGTTTAGCTTAGTGCCTGGCATATGATAACCATTAGATAAATAGGATTTGTTATTTGTTATTTATACTTGGCAACAAGAAGCCATTGAAGATTTTTGAGCAGGGAATTAATCACATCTCCTTTTAGCAAGATAATTCTGGCAATGATAGGGAAGATGGGCTGGGAATGGGAGAGTCTAGGGGCAGGCAGCCTAGGCGGCGATTTTAACAGTCCAGTTCAGAGATCTAGTTAACAGTCCACTTAGAAGCATCCAAACCCCAACAGTGGCAGAAGGGTTAAAAGGAGAGGTTAGGATTTTGAAAGTGATTTCAGTATAAAAAAATAGTGACTGGATTGTGAGACTGGCTCTTAGATTTCTAATTTAGGCTACTAGAGGATGGTCAGGCCATTGGCGGGGGAGAAACCTAGAAAGAATAATTTTGCTGGTGGAAGGGGGGTGGGCAGGGAGGAGAAGTTGGGATAATGGATGAAGTCTGAGGCATGTCGAGTTTGATCAGTTCACAGGCCTTAACCTGGGCAGTTGGAATGCGGGGCTAGACCCCAAGAGTACAATCCGAGTGGGGTTTTGGGTCTAATGAGATCCTCTAGGGCAGGGGTTCTCAAAGTATGGTCCCGAGACCTCAGCACAGGCTTCACTAGGGGGCTGGTTAGAAATGCAGATTTCAAGCCTGCAGAATCTGAGGCTCTGATTTAACAGGCCCTCTGGGAGAGCTTGTTCTAGGGAAAGCTGCTCTGAAGGAGTGGGTAAAGGGATAAGGCGCCTGGAAGAGGGACCCTGGTGAAAGGAAGGGGTCAGAGCCTTGAAAGGACACTGAGAAATACCGTATTTTATCAGTTCTAAGATGCACATTTCCCCCATGTAACATCTCTGAATTGAGCCGATTACTGTCTGCTAGGTGACAGATGTATGTGGTTGTCACTGCCCTCACAAGCACATTAAAACTTGCAGAAAGGGGCCAGTGACCTGGAAGGAAACCCCTACGAGAACAAGGGACACTCAAGAAGCACAGCGTCCTCAGCTCCTTTGTTAGCAGAGAGGACCATTCTGTGGAAAAACACGAAAACAATGACTTTGATCAAAAAGGATTCAGAAGAGTCACACTCTGAGAAGTTTTAGCAACATCTTCAATTTATTTTTCTTATGTTTTCCCTTTCATGTATGCATAAGAATGCTGTATGATTAAATCTGTATCAATAAGTCTCAAAGAGCTCTTTTAATAAGAAAAAAAAAAAAGAAAATGCTAGTGGCAAGGAAGCACAGCCATGCTTTGATTGGCAGATGTTTTTCCTCTCTTTCTTGGTGGTATATAAAATAATGGTGCAATCTTACCATCAAAAGCATCTTAGATTCTATGCAATAAATATAGAAGCGATCAGAGACGTTACAAGAGTCCCTGGAGAGAAGGGAGATGAAATCTAACAGAGTGGGTTTTAAGAGGTGTGATGGGTGTCTGCTGCTTCAGGAAGGACAGGATGGGGAAGGTCCAAGGGAAGGGATTGCATTTGACAACTGGAAGGTCATTGTTGAATTCTAGGTTTCTCTGGGTGGGCACTCTTGCTTTCAATTTATTTGCCTTGATCAACGGGTGCTTCAGGGGGCAGACACTGTACTTGAGATACAGAAATGAAAGACCTAACAATCTCTATCCCCAGTAAGCACGCAGTTCAGAAGGGAGGACAGCATGCAAAATCCTGATTATGAAACATTAAGCTAGTTGCTTCCAGTGTGTGTATGTGTGTGGCAGGCGGGGTGATGGATGAGGCCTATGGGGGCAAATAGGAAGGGGCATGTAAGCCTCCCTGGGCCAGAAGGGAAGAGGGTGTCACTGAAAAGGCCACATGCGCGCTGAGGCTCCAAGTATGTGGAAGAGTTTGCCAGGATGGGTTTCAGCTAGAGGGAGGTATGAGAGGGCCCAGAGGCTCCATGTGGTTTTCTGGAGCCTACAAACTGGGGGCCTAGGTGGAGGGGAGATTACAGTGGACTGGTCAGAGGTGGCCAGATCATAAAGGGCCTGATGTGCTCTTCCCTGGAGGTTAGATTTCATCTTTACACAATGAGCAAATTAATTTTAAATTAATTTTTAACTTTTATCAAAATAATGTATGCACATAGTTTAAAAAGACCCAAAGTATAACTCTTATAATAAAAAATAAGAGACCCTGACCCAATCCATTCTCTCCCTTTCCCTCCGTGATCTAGAGTTAGCCATTTAAGAAAATCTTTCTTCTAGCCCTTTGTCTTCTTAATTACTACTATGATTTTACAGCTATACTTACTGACAGCAATTTTACATTATTTCTTGACTTCCTGTTACGGAAGATGAAGAGTTAGTTCCCATTATACAAACCATCCCAACACACATACATTTCCCATCTTCCCATTGTCTGAATATGGTTACATCACAATTTTTGGTTAAATCTCTTTGTCTATTGCCAATTCCTCCTGGATGTCCCCTTGACTTTTCTCCTGGTAGGATCTTCTGTCCTCTTCCTCTTTTTGGTCCTTCCCTTTTGGGGTGGGGAATGGGGGAGAAGCTCATGCTAGAAAGGCACAGGAGAGGTAAAATTGTTGACATCTTGGATGTATGGAAATGTCTTTACTCAATCCTTCAACCCATACATTAGATGCTAGTTGAAAATAATCTCTCCCCAGAATTTGGACACCATTGCTGCTTTGTCTTCTAGCTTCTAGTGCTGCTGTCAAGAAGTTTGATTCATTCACTTAGAAAATGTATATTGAGGCCTCACTCTTTCCCAGACATGGTTCTAGGTGTTGGAAACCAGCAGTGAACAAAGCAGATAATAAACAAGCCAAATAAACAGAAGTCAGGTGATGAGTGCTAAGAAGAAAAAAGAGTGGTGAGTATGTGCACTAGTTTCCTATATTTGTGTTTGTACAGAGAGGGTTTTTTCCCTTATGGTTTGAGATATGGTGGCCAATCTTATTCTTGATCCTTTGTATTTGACTTGTTTTTAACACTGTTGCTGAAAGTTTTTAGGATCCTTTTTTTGTCTTCCATGATAAAAAATCTATGTTGTGTGTATAGGTCTTTATATTATTGTTATTTTTTTTAGTACCTTCAGATGCTTTTTAAAAAATTTATTTATTTTATTTATTTTGGGCTGTATTGGGTCTTCGTCGCTGCGTGTGAGCTTTCTCTAGTTGCGGCGAGCGGGGGCTACTCTTTATTGCAGCGTGCGGGCTTCTCCTTGCGGTGGCTTCTCTTGTTGCAGAGCACAGGCCCTAGAGCGCGCAGGCTTCAGTAGTTGTGGTGCACAGGCTTAGCTGCTCCTCAGCATGTGGGATCTTCCTGGACCAGGGCTCGAACTGTGTCCCCTGCATTGGCAGGCAGATTCTTAACCACTGTGCCACCAGGGAAGGCCCTATATTATTATTATTATTATATTTTTGTTTTGAGGTAATTGTAGATTCCCATGCAGTTATAAGAAATATTACAGAGAGAGTCCATGTACATAGATCCCGTACATTTCACCCAGCTTCCTTCAGTGGTAACATCTTACATAACAATGTAGCATATATAACTATATGTAGCTATATGACATAACACATGTGGGCTATATAACATAACTATATATAGCAAGATACCACAACCAGGAAATTGGCATTGATATCCATCAGCCTGACTCAGATTTCACTAGTTGTACACTCTCATCTGTGTGTGTGTGTGTGTTAAGTTCTGTGCAGTTTTATCACTGCAAAATCCTGTGGGCACCACCACAGTCAAGATACAGAACAGTTCCATTACACAGGATTCCTGGTGCTACCCTTTTACAGCCACACCACCTCCTTCTCTCTTCCTTCCCTGACACTGGCAGCCACTGATTTGTTCTCCACCTCTATAACACTGTCCAGGTCTTTTTTCATTCATTCTTCTGGACTCTCAGCAGGCCTTTTGATCTGGAAACTCATATTCTTCTGGTCTTAGACATTTTCGTCCTTCCCCTTCTTCTCGCCTTCCCTTTCTCTGTTGGTGATAACTTCCTCTCCACTGTTTTCTCTTTCAAAAACTCCTAAGGGTTGGATATTGAGTTTCCAGGACCAGTCTTCTAATTCTTACCTCTTTTCTGGCTTATTGTCCATCTCTTTGATATTTTGTTCTATTTTAGAGTAGCTGCTTAGGTGATTCTTTGGAATTTTTTTGTATCTTAAATTTCTATGAGCTCCATTTTATACTTTCTTTTTATTGCATGCTGTTCTTGTTTCATGAATGCAGTATTTTTATCTTCTCAAGTCAACAGTATACTGAGTATTGCTTGTGGAGGTTTATTTCTCCTTCTTGCTTTGTCCTGGTTTCTTCCCACATAATTTTCCCCCTGTTTATTTTGGTTAGTTTTCATATTGAAGCTTTTCATAGATGTAGTGATAATCCTTGGCTGTCTTAAATGCAAACAGGGATAAAAAGCATAGAAGGAGCTTTCCTTTGGCTTATTTTGTATCTGCTGGTCTTTTTTTTTTTTTTAACATCTTTATTGGAGTATAATTGCTTTACAATGGTGTGTTAGTTTCTGCTTTATAACAAAGTGAATCAGCTATACATATACATACATCCCCATATCTCTTCCCTCTTGCATCTCCCTCCCTCCCATCCTCCCTATCCCACCCCTCTAGGTGGTCACAAAGCACCGAGCTGATCTCCCTGTGCTATGCAGCTGCTTCCCACGAGCTATCTATTTTACATTTGGTGGTGTGTATATGTCCATGCCACTCTCTCACTTCGTCCCAGCTTCCCCTTCCCCCTCCCCCGTGTGCTCAAGTCCATTCTCTACGTCTGTGTCTTTATTCCTGTCCTGCCCCTATACCTGCTGGTCTTTTCTCTGATGCCATTTGTTTTTCCAGAGAAGATTGCTATAAATTCCCATCTTCAGGCTAGGGGAGTGGGGAGTGGAGGGTGGGAGTGAGGGTGTGGAGTAGATGTCTGCCTGCTAGAATTTGGGGAGTGGGCTTGGGGAGTGGGGCTGGGCGGTCTCACTCTTTGGTATGCAGTATTCGGAAACTTCAGCTTCCCTTCTGCCCTCAGCTAAGCCTGGGGTCCCTGAGTCCCGATTCACTTGCTTATACTCTCCAGAGATTAAGTTGGCTTCTCTTGTGCAGGCTGTGGGGAGATCCTTGGTGGCCACCTGTAGTGGCAGCTAAGTACTCCTTAAATACAGACTTCCAGCAAATTCCCATTTTTACTCCCATCCCTCACTCCATCTTTTACCGTGTCTTCAACACCTGAGGCTTTTTGAGGTTCTGCGGTACAAGGGCTTATTTCTTATCTGGAATCCCCTCTGGTTACTTTGGTTTTGATTTCCTTCATTCTTCTGTGACTGTTCTCACTCCCTTACTGCCCTTTAGTGGGCTCCTGGGAAGGCATGCAGACATAAGTGGGTGATCCATCGAGGCATTTTGCACAGGAGTTATTAATGTCTCTCCAGGGGCGGTGTGGAGGATAGACTGATTGGAAAGGGCAATGGTGACAAGAGGGAAGCAAGTGCATTAGAGGAGAGGCAAGAGATGACGGCCGTGGGAACTAGCTGTGGCAGGAGGGGAAGGAGGCGGGAAATATCAGGCAAGTGGGATGAAAAGGACCTTAGAAGTAAAGGAGAGGGGTGAATCTACGATGCCACCTCAGTTTCTGACCCAGGTGGCAGGTGGCTTAGTGATGGCTTTGCTGAGACAAGGAACACAGTAAGAGAAAGTCTGGGTGAGGATGGGTTCAAGTGGAGGAAGTATGAAGAGCCCAAGGGAATTCCAGGTGTAAGTATCCAGCAGGCAGATGGATATAAGGGTTTGAAGCACAGACAGTGCCTCTTGCTGCCCGTCCTTGCCAATTACATAAGCTGAAGCCAGTGGCATGAATGAGATCATCAGCTGGAGGGTAAGGAGGAGGGAAGGGTGGAGAGCTGAGGACAGTGGACCATGCAGAGATGAAAGGGATACTCTCTGTCCTCCAGGAGTGAGATAAATAAGGGAGTGGAACCAAGTGACTCCCAGCCCAGCCCTATCACTCCAGAGCTAAAAATGGTGGCCATCCAGGCTCTGATGTTAGCCAGCAGCCTCTGAGCCCATAAATTCCTCAAGAGCTGTTTATCTAAGCTCTGCAGCCCCCATCCCTGAGCCCCAGGGAGGGGACTGCCCACTTTCCTGCAGCTGTTTCAGGACAGCTCATGGGGATGCCCCTGGGCTTTCCTTCTCCGGGGGCACAGGATTGAAGAGAGTTGATGGTGGGGATTTCCCCTCTGCCTTGAGGTCACACTGAAATCCAGAGCATTCCTGACTCCCTCCCTCCCACAGGCGGCATCAGCTCTGAGGTCTGTCTATGGGAGGCCTGGTCCTAATGTTCTTAAATGGCAGAATGGGTGGCTGGCCTCAGGTCTGACACCTGGAAAGGACTTAACCCTGGGGTCTTCTGGCTATATGTACCCTGGCAGCCCTGATGGATGTAAAAATAAGCAGGTTCACTTTGATTGCTTGCCACCCAGTGCATGCACTTCACTAAGCCCTTTATGTGCTGAATCCGCACGACTGTATAGTTGGGAACATATTGTGCCCATTTTACAGATGAGGAAGCTGGGGCCCAGAGAAGTTGGGTGATTTGCCTGAGGTAGAGTCTGCATATGTCTATAGTGGGCCCACTCCCAGGTTAGAACTCTGAATTTATGCTAGATGTCGTCTGTGTCCTTGTCCTGTGAGAGCCCATCCCCAACCCTGCCACCCCTCAGCCCCTGGTGAGTGAGTGTGTGTGTGTGTGTGTGTGTGTGTGTGTGTGTGTGTGTGTGTACACGTCCCTCCCTGCTCCTGTGCTCTCCTAGACTGCCCTCCAGAGACCACAGGAATTCTGATGAATTAATCTCATCACTTTATCAAGGAGGCACTTACAGAAATTACAAGGCAAGGCCACCAGCCTGGCTTTGCTGGCAGCCAGCCGCTGGGGCCATAAAACTAATTGAAAGGAACAAAAATAAATAAATAAAATTAGATCTCTCTCCCTCTCTCTCTCGCGCGCGCGCGCGTGCACACACACACACACACACACACACACAGCCACACCCACAGAGTCAAGAACATCCCTAGGTTCTTGTTAATGCTCAATCTCTTGTCCTGGGAGAGCAGCAGTGCCAAATCAACAGATACTTATGGACCCCTTGCTGGAGTGACAACCTAAGAGCTGTCCTTCAAGGGATTGACAGGCTGGCTGGGGGGCTGAGACCAGTGAACGTGAAGAGTTAGCCACCTGCAAGTGGCATCTCAAGGCGGCCCGAGTCCCCATGCCCCAGGCCCTGTAAACTCACCGCCCAGGGGAGCAGAGCAGAGCCAGACCCCCTGGTTTCAAGTACTTGCTCTGCCTCGTCCTGGACTCAGCTCACCTTTCTTATCTGTAAGATGGAGAGGAAGATGTCTACCTCCAGTGTTGTCGGGAAAAATTAAAGATTCAACATAAGAAAAGTAGAACCGCAGCTGCTTCATAACCAGCTCTCGTCAGTGTTAGCTCTCAGTGTGTATTGAGCACCTACTGTGTGCCAGGCACTGGGCCTACGGAGAAAAGCTGGTCTGGGAGGAGGAGACACACAGTGGCGACCGGGTGATGGAGAGAAGGAACACCTTCCCAAGGGGACCAGGAGGTGTGGGCAGGCCAGGCGAGGAGGCAGAGGGAGCAGAGTGGCCTTGTCCTAAGCAGCAAAGGCCTGGGAGCCTAGGAGGTCCCGGAGTTCCAGGAACTGATGGTTATGCAGAGCAACGGGGAAGGTGAGGCTGGAGAGAGAGGAGGGGAGTGAGGTGGAGGCCGGGGCCAAATTCTACAGAACCTTCTAAGCCGGAATAGACCTGGATGAACTAGCTTATGTATGGGATTTCCTCTCTCCCCCTCTTTCTTTACAATGTTGTGTTAGTTTCTGGTGTACAGCAAAGTGATTCAGTTATACATATATATCTATTCTTTTTCAGATTCTTTTCTATAATAGGTTATTATAGGGTATTGAATATAGATCCCTGTGCTATAAAATAGATAATTTTACATATAATAGTATTTATTTGTACATCCCAAGCTCCTAATTTATCCCTCCCTTGTTTCTCTTTTTAATTTTACCATGCTTATGTGAATATTGAAATTATTTCCCAAGAAGTCACAAAGAGAGTGACCTAAGAAATGGTTAGGGTCAGGTAATAGAAGGGAGAGGCACACGGAATCTTTATTCCTCCCCTTCCCTCTTACCTCCCATCCTCCAGCACAGAGGATGACTTCTGGCCCCCCTCCCCGCAGAAAGATGGTGCCGGCTGGACTTGAGAGAGAGAGAGAGAGAGAGAGAGAGAGAGAGAGAGAGAGAGAGAGAGATCTGTAAGGCGCTCCAGCCAAATCGACCTCTGGGAGCGTCAGTTTTCTCACCTGTACAAAATGAGGATCGGAATCCTCACTGGGATGTTGTGAGTACTCAGTGTAATTAGGCATCTTGTAATGGGGCCCAATAATCTCAGTACTTCAAAACACTTTTGTCAGTGGTGGAACCTGGTTCATGCTTGTTCTCAGAAAATCCAAATGCTACCTGGGGAGGCTGAGGCACAGGGACGCCTGAGGGCAGCCCCTCTCCCCTTCCTCTAGACCACCTCAGTAGCTGGGTTAGCATAGGGGCCTGTCTGAAGTCCCCAAGCTTCTTGTGGGGTGCAGGGGTGGCACAGGGGCTCTGTGTGGCCTGGGGTAACTCACTTCAGCTCCCTGACTCTCAGTTTCTTAGTCTGTAAAATGGGGCACTGGTGGGTCCCAGAGGGTTGTCGTGAGGATGGAGGGAGCTGAGGCAGGTCACGCGCATAGCAGATGCACAATGAAGGTGGCTGTGGATGGGTTATGTGGCGGGGGGTGGCCGCGGTTCTGGGCACAGTCAGGTCTGGAGCTGCCCTTTCTAGCACGGTGCAGGGCTGGGAGTGGCCTTTTGGAGGCTGCTGTGTGCCAGGCAGTGTCCTTGTTGGGTGAGCTGGGCCCGGGAGGGGAATCTGGGCAAGCAGCTTGCTGGGCATCACTTGTCCCTGCTCCCTGAGAA
The DNA here is from genome assembly GCF_002837175.3 of Physeter macrocephalus. NCBI lineage: Eukaryota > Metazoa > Chordata > Mammalia > Artiodactyla > Physeteridae > Physeter > Physeter macrocephalus. Next base: position 52,388 of record NW_021145685.1, on the reverse strand, counting down.
GGTGGCAGCTGGATGGGTGTTGAGATGAAAGGTTTGCACTAGTTCAGAGTCTGTTCTCTCAAAACCACAGACTCAAACAGACTGCACCGACTGGGACGGGGGCCGAGGAGACATGATAAAATCCAAAACAGCACGGTGGTCCTCTGTCCCGCACTTGTATCTTTCCATTGCCTGTCTCTCCGCCCACCCCCAACAATTCCAGTCCCTTTCCCCCTCCCATCGCCTTTCCTTTGGCCTCCAGGCTTGTTATAGCTGCACAGTGCACATTTGTGACATGAGTGCAGACACGTAAGAGCACTCAGGACGGATGCTGTGCCCCCCTACGTTAGAAAGGCAGCTGCAGCCTCTCCCGACCCTGCTGTCAGCCCTCCCAGGAAGAGGCACTGAAAAGGGACAATGGCCTCCCCAGAGCATTCGAAGATCAGCTCATCCTGAATAAGACTCATATAGTTACATTGCACAGAACCACTCTGTAAACCTCAGGTTTCTCATCTGTAAAATGGGGATGGTATCAGTACCTACTTCATGGAAATGCTATGAGGATTCGGTAGATTTTTTATTCAGCAGGCTTGTCTTGCATGCCTTCTGTGCAGCAGGGGTTGATCTCAGTGCAATAGAGATGACGTGATGAACAGCACACCTCTTGCCTTCGTGGTGCTCACAGCCTACTAGGAGCATGGGGTCAGGTTCATGGAAGCCATTATTATCACCCAGTTAAGGGGTGACATGGAAAATTAATCACAATTTCCCTCTGCAGCAATGAACTGTGCTTATAAAATCACCAGTTCACGTCAAATCAGGCTTTACAATTTTTAAAGCAATCTTATATACATGATCTTGCTTAATCCTTCATTTAGCAGATATCACACTATTTTGCAGATGAGGAAACTGCAACTCAGTGAGAGGAAAGTGATTTTCTCAAGGTCAGCCAGGCTGGGTGGCCTGGGCCTCTGCCGTGGGATGTGGGATGCAGGCCCTGGTCCCTGCGGGCTCAGAGCTGCCAAGAGGTTTTTCCCATGAGTTGGGGCCCAGGCTGGAGGGTATAGGGCCGGTGGGCCACACTGACGTTTTGGTCAGCAGGGGGATAAAATTTCTCTGCTTGGGATAAAATGTCAGCTCAGTGAGTTTTGGTGTCCCAGTTCAGTGGTGGCTTAAAAACTGTGGGTGAGGGCTTCCCTGGTGGCGCAGTGGTTGAGAGTCCGCCTGCCGATGCAGG
>NW_021145685.1:0-51071 GCF_002837175.3 Physeter macrocephalus | reverse complement strand
GAGAGTCCGCCTGCCGATGCGGGGGACGCGGGTTCGTGCCCCGGTCCGGGAAGATCCCACATGCCGCGGAGCGGCTGGGCCCGTGAGCCGTGGCCGCTGAGCCTGCGCGTCCGGAGCCTGCGCTCCGCAACGGGAGAGGCCACAACAGTGAGAGGCCCGCGTACCGCAAAAACAAAAAACAAAAAACTGTGGGTGACCATTCTTCAAAGCTGTGGCTGCCTGGCTGACCTGACCTCTGGCACTGGGATCTCTGTATTGAAGAGAGTAGGAAACAGCCTGACACGTGTCTCGGAGCACCTCCTACTTTGAGAACCACTGCCCTGTGGGAACCTCGGGGCTGGAGAGTAGTGATTTGGTCGGTGAATCCCCATCCAGCCTGTGGCTGGCAGATGGGGGCAGCACCCGGCAACCCTTCTGTGTCTGCTTACAGGGAACATTGAGTACAGCTGCCCGGCCACCAACGAGTGTGAGATCACGAAACGGAGGCGCAAGTCCTGCCAGGCCTGTCGCTTCATGAAATGCCTCAAAGTGGGGATGCTGAAGGAAGGTAAGAGGCCCCGCTTGGCCATGCAAGGCGGAACCGAAGCCTGGGTCCTGGGCAAGCTCTTCTCCCCACGGGAAGTCTCAGACCCCCGGGAAATGCCAGCAAGCTCAGGACCTTGTCCCTGAGTGGCGCACGAGAACAGGTCTCTCCCAGTAGCCCAGGTGAAGGCCCTGCCCCCCGGGCTGCCTGTCTCACACACCCTGCAGGCAAGCGTGCAGCCTCCAGTCCCCACGTGCACCTAAAGCTCTCCGCGCTCTCGGGAGGCTGTTGGGGAGCAGGAGTTGGAAGATCTCCGTTAAAGATCCTTTGGGGAGCCATGACCCCACTTGGGCCTTAGAAAAGCTGGCTTGGCGCTCTGGGGAAGGCCCTCGTCGGGGCCAAGAACCCTCTCCACCCTGGGAAGGAAGGCTTGGGATGCTTTGCTACCTCTCGGTGGCCCATGGAGTGTGGGCATGCAGAGAGCAGAGACATTAAGGCCCAGAATGACACGTCACGTACCCCTCACCTGCCAAGGTCAACCTGTTTTCCAGCAGGGGCACAGGACATGGCTGTCACCTGGCCAGTGTTTTCCTCCTGTTCCCTGCCCCCACCTGCATCCTCTCTCTTCCCTTTCCTTTCTCTGCCTTTTGCCTCTCTTTCTCCTCTAGAGCCCTGCCATCCAACACGGCAGCATGAGCCACGTCTTCTAAGTGTAAAATACACACCAGACTTTGAAGACTCACTAGGATGATAAAAAGGAGCATAAAATATTGTAGTAATAATTTTTTAAATGATTACATGTCGAGATGATGATATTCTGGACATATTGGATTAAACAAAACACATTATGACATTGATATCACAGCTTCTTTTTACCTTCTTTAGTGTGGCTACTAGAGAATTTTAAGTGACCTGTGGCTCTCATTATTAGGACAGCATGGCTCTCGGTCTCCTGCACCACCTTCCCTGTTGATCTGCTCAGGCTGATGAAACTCGTTTAGTGCCATTTTTGGAGATAGGTTGTGTGTGTGTGTGTGTGTGTGTGTGTGTGTGTGTGTGTGTGTGTGTTTCTCCCCTTCCCCTGCTTTCAAGGGGAGCCAATGGCAATTTCTACAGATCAGCTTTTATGATTCTGGGCCCTGGGATCCTACCAGAAATGAGAGGAGTCCGGGAAAGAGGTGTGCACTGATGATCGGATTATCTGATCCAGAGGGGCTGGGAGAGAAGAGGAAGGGGCGGGACTGGAATGCACGCCCTCACTGGGAGGGGCTTCTGGAGCCCCGCCCAGCCTTTAAGAGCCCGAGGCCCTCCTCCCTTCCTGGCTTCCAGGCGCCCTCTGGGAAGAGGGCCCAAATCTAAGGTGCTTTGTTACTAGGACGACTTGGATGTTGTTGGGATGTGGAAATCGGGGACTCCCACCGTTTTCCATTCCGGGCTCCCCCTTCACCTCAGCTCAGCCCAGTTCCTCCACCACCCCTGTGTCAACATGGCACATCAACGTTTAAACTGTGTTTCTTACTAGTTGTTTCATGCAACCCTTTTGAGGTGGAGGAGGCCACTCAGCTCTTATTCACATGCCAGCTGCCCCACCGGGGCATCAACTGAAGAAACGGCTCTCTTTCTAGATTAGAAACAGGCTGCGCTGGACCTGCTGAAAGACTGTGTCTGTTCATTTTGATTCTCCCCAATTTTGGTCTATCCCTGTGTAGGGTGTGACCCCAGCTAGTGGCTGAACCAGGTCCTCTGTCTTCTGTACCAGGTTCTTTCTGCTCCTCCAGAGCATCCTGGGGTTCACAGATGAGGAAACTGAGGCACAGAGGCCCTCAGAAGCATGCCTCAGCGCTGGTCTCCTGACTTCCCCCTCTGCATGCTGCTGAGAACCAACCGAAGGCTTTGTCAGCCTTGGAGAGACTCTGCTCTTAAGTTTGTAAGGATGTTCTGGGAAGCCAGGTGTGAGGGCCCTGACTCAGGCGGGGGCCAGCTGTGCAACAGCCTTTCCTGGTTGGAGCGTGTAGCCTTTCTTGGCTTACTTCGCAGCATCTGAGGAGCTTGGAACAGAAGAAACTGATTGCTAACAATATACTCCTGAATTTGAAGGGAGACAAAATTGAGTCCTGCAGGGACTCGCGCTGGTTTGAGGGGAGCTGGTCCCAGAGCCTGGAGCCTGGAGCTCCTCCCGGCTCTGCTTTGTCTGCTTCCCACGGCCCAGGTCAGGGGTGGGGAGGCTTCCAATCCCAGGCCACCTCGCCCTCCCCCCAGGATTATGAGCAGGCAGGGAGAGAGAAGGAAAAAGTGGGGACCGCCAGTTGAAATCCCTGGACCACCTGGCAACCTTTGAGCAGAGTCTCTTGAGGGGCTACCCAGTGCTGGGAAGAGAGCAGGGGTACTTCCCAGTGGTGCCCCAGAAAGCAGAATGATGAGGGGATCCACAGAGGCAGGGAAGCAGGTGGCCAGGGGTGCAATCCATTGGCAGCAGCAGGCCAGGCACCCCGCCAGCTGCTTAAAAGGAGTGAGATGGATGCTGTGTGTCCCAGGATGATGGTGTGGGGTGCTGGGGGAACGAGAGCCTCAGGTGGGGAGCACATGCATGGTGGGCATCTGAGGCTGTTGGCAGGAGCCGGGCAGGTGTGCTGAAGTGAACTTCCCGGGGGCTCAGCCCGAGGTCCCTCAGGAGCTCTGCCCCAGGAGAAGGGCAGACACCAGAACGCTCCCCTCCCCGGCTCTGCCCTGCCCCCTCTGCTGACGGGGGAAGATGACACAAAGGCTCCGAGTACCTTCCTTTAGCTCTTCCCCGCAGTACAGAGCCTTGGCAAGATCCTGGGATCTGATGCTCCACGGGGACCTGCCCCTTAAGAGGAGCGTGCCTCCTTGAGAAGCCTGTGTCCCTGCCAGGCAGCTGCCTTGGTTCCTGCTTTTGTTTAGGTGCCCGTCCCCCCCACCCCCCATCATGTGCAGGCGCCCAGCCTCCCTCTGTCTCCCTCAGACTCTGACCTGACTCTGAAATACAGACCCCAGCCGTCCCCAGGTGCCCCCCCATCTTCAAGGCTCCTCGACGTCAGGGAGCCAGGGGCTGGGGTCCTGCGTCTTCTGGCGGGGGGGGGATGGAGAAGGGGAGAATGGAAGGCCAGCCTCCCCCTCCTCCCCATCTCACCTACACATCAGAACGCTGTTTCCCTCTTCTGTCCAGCAGCTCTAGATGCCTTATTCGGTCTTTCCTTTCTTAAGTAAAATAACCTGAGAGAGTGCCACGTGATTTGGGGGGCCCAGCAACTGCCAGGGAAAAGGTCAGAAGTGGGGCTTTCTTTGGCTCAGCCTCTGCCTCGAGGCTGCTGTCAGTTCTGGAAGCATCGGCTGTGGAACACAGGTGATGTCCAAGGGCCTGTCTTGCTTCAAGCAAATCCCGTGTATGAAAATCTGTATTTTCAGGGAAAAAGAGTGATGATTCTCTTTATAAGAAACCGAATACAAAATCTGCTCTGGGCTAGGAGTCAGTGCCTGTGTCCCCTCCTGGCTCTTAGGTATCCTTGCTGTGTCTATTATTTCTCACTTACGCACCTGGGCCTCCATTTCTTCACCTGTGGAGCAGGGGTGTTGGAACCTGCTCTCTGTCACTAGGTCAAGGTGTGGACCAGATGGGACAACTCCTTGGTAAGATCTGCCGTGAGACTGCTTTAAAATGTCGGCTTCCTGGGCTTGTTAAAGTAGTATTGGATTCAAAGATACTCTCGTTTGCGCCCATTGTGTTAGGTGGGGCATACTAGTGTCCAGCTGCCTTGATTTTCCTCCTGGATTGGCTGGTGGGAGTCTTAGAGGTGGCATCGCCTTAGGCTGACCCCGTCTGGGGTCTAAAATGAGGTTGAGAGGGTCCCTTGGGAGGACCATGGAGAAGCTCTCCCCAGATAGGTGAGGGTGTGGCCTCTAAGCCAGGAGACCCTGGAAAACCATTTGCTGCATGTCACAGGGGGCACCCGTACATCTGGGAATTCTGCAAATCTTCCCGCACAGACTGTCCCTGCAAACTTCTCCTTCTGCTTTAGCTCCCTCAGGCCACCAGCCTCCCGGGCCCGCTTCATTTCCTCCTCCCCTCAGCCCCTGGTCGGCCTTTCCCCAAGTGTTTTCTAAAAGATATTTGATTTCAGTGAAAGCTGGGCTGACATCCATGCAATACGCTCTCAATCTCTTTGTGCTTGTTGGGAAGGCGGAGGGCTCCTCCGGGGATTCTGGGTAATTGGGTTAGTGGCCAGCTCATGTCAGGAAATTAAAAGGAGGCCCTGATCAGGTTCCCGCTGCATGGGATTTAATGGCTTTGTATTTATAGAGTATCCCGCCTCTAGCCCATGCCAGAAATACCACTTTTCTGGCCCTGTGAATGAAGAAAGAGGATGAGAGATGACTTGCCTTTAAAAATTCTTTTTCTTTTCCAAAATACATTAGTGTTCTGAAACAAAACAACTCTTGAACACTTCAAAGAATAGTTTTGAACTAGAGCCCAAGAACTCTGATGGCTGTTTGTATCCCCCGAACCACTTTCCACCCTACACACACAGATGCTCACGCATACACATCTGACGCCTCACAAGATCTTCCCGTGTGGCCTCACACCTTGGGCCACTCAGGCACGATGACTTGATGACCTCTGGTTGGGGAAGTGTTAATTGAATGAAGTCACAGGAGATGGTCTTGTCTGTGCTGAGCCCTTATTACTGTTCATTCAGGGCTTCTGGCTTGTCAGACATTGGATAACAGGTTCAGTGGTCATACAGACCTGGTAAAACCCCGGCGGCACCATTTATCAGCTCCTTGGGTGATTTACTAACTTCTTTAAGCCTCCCTGTCCTCCTCTGTAAAATGGGAATGATAGTAGTTAGTTGCTGTTTCATCTTGCTCCCGATTCACCAGGGAAGGCCCCTAGAGTTGTACCACAGAGTAAAATGTTAGTCACTGATTTAAGATACTCTGCATCACATTACATCACTGGTTTCTTCTGTGTTTCAGAAGGCAGTTTTGAATCTCCTGTAGCCTCTTTCTCTGCTCCTTGGCTGATGACCTTGCTTCATATTTGCTTGAGAAAAGAGAAACAGCCAAGTGGGGAATTTCTAAACCTCCTGCTGTTGAATCCACAAACCTACCTACTTGTTTTCTGTCTTCACTCTTGTTAGAGGTATTTCTGTTCCTATCAAAAGCCAGTCTCCCCATCTCTGCGCTGAATCGCATTGCTCTTTCTTTATTAGGGACTTCACTCCTATAGCATCATGTCTACTTCCAACCCCATCAAACACTTCCTCAATGCTGGATCATTTGCATCAGCACCCAAACAATTTATTTTAAAAAACCCACAAATGTCTTTTGATCCAAACTTTATCTCTGTTCAGCTGCTGCTACCTTACCCTGCTCCCTCTCTCAACAAAACTTTCCTGAAGGGTTGACAGCACTTACTATATATCTATCCACTTTAAAAATAAAAATGAAAATAAAACACTTCCTTAAAAAGTAAGCATCAAGGGACTTCCCTGGTGGTCCACTTGGTGGGACTTCGTGCTCCCAATGCGGGGGGCCCGGTTTCAATCCCTGGTCAGAGAACTAGATCCCACATGCGTGCTGCAACTAAGAGCCTGCATGCCACAACTAAGAGATCCTGCGTGCCACAACTAAGACCCAGCGCAGCCAAAATAAATAAATGAATAATTTTTTTAAAAAAGTATGCATCAAGTAGATCGAGAAAAATATTTATAGTATGTTATATTAGTTAAGGTAAGGCTAAACTTCTGTACAAAGAGACTCCCTTCCTCCCTCAAAGCAAAAACCTCAAACCTAAGCAAGATAGAACTTTAATTTTCTCTCATCTCTCATATAACAGTCCAGTATGTCTAAGGTGATCCAGGACTGGTTGGCAGCTTTGCCATCCTTAGCAAGTGGTTTCCACTTGTGGACCCATCTCCGAGACAGCCAAAAGGAAGAAAAGCCTATATCTGATCCCTCGAAGGGCAGGACCCAGAGTGGTACAAGTTCCTTCCATTTACAGCCCATTGGTGGAATCTAGTCACTCGACCACGTGTCTTTGCAAGGATGTCTGGGAATTGTAGTCTTTAGCTGGGATGCCATGTGTCCAGCTAAAACTATGTTGGGATGGGAAAAGAATAACATATTTTAAAGGACAGGCATTGTCATTTGCCAAAAACATATGTGATATAGGAAGAATATTGATACCTTCCACCCAGTCTAAGAAAAGAAATTTTACCCTTACTTTTGAGATTCCCTCTGCCTGAGCCCACATTCATTACTTTCAGGGGCAACTATTATCCTGATTTCACATTATTTTCCCTTGCCTTTCTTTATGGTTTTATCATATATTTGTAACTCAAATCATATCATGTTTTTCAGTTTTAAATGAAATTATACTATACATATTCTTCTGCATCTTAATTATTTTAATCAGTATTTCTGAGATGAATGCTTCTTGTTGCATGGTGCTATAATTCATTTATTTTCATTTCTGTATTACAGGAGTCAGCCAGGTACTTATTTTAGGCTTTGTGGGCCAAAAGGTCTCTGTCTTAACTATTTAAATCTGCCGTTGTAATGTGAAAGTGGCCACAGACAGTATGTAAAGGAGTAAACAGAGTTGTATTCTGTGAGGTACTTGTCTGAGCCTTTCCCCAAATTTTCTACTTTATTTAGAAATCTTTATATATTCTGGTCATTTTTATGAGTCATTTTTTCAGTAGCTGGTGTTGTAAAAATCTCATTTGTAGCTTTCTTCTCTTTATGGCATCCTTTGATGAGCAGAAGTTAGTAATTTTAATAAGTTGAATGTATCAGTCTTTTCCTTTATGGTTTGCACTTCTGTGTCATTAAAATATATAGTATTTATTTATTTATTTAACCTGCCACTGTAAAGATGCTTTCCTTATTTGCCTTACCCATGTTGGTCTTGGATCCTGCTGGACTTGACTTTTGAGTACAATGAGCTGGCTCCAGGATGGCAAACTGCTTTTAGCTGGACTGTCAACTGTAGGGTGGGGAGCAGCTGCCTAGAATGCATGATTGAAAGGCTTCTTAGGCAGCTGCGCCTGGGATCAGTAGGCAAGAGTGCTGTGACTGATTAGCAATGTCTGCCACAGACTAGGAAATGGAGGGTGGTGGCACAGCTGACAGCTTTTTGCCATGACTGATCTAGTGCAACTGAGTTTAAGTGATTTGCTCAAGGCCATGCAGCTAGTAAATAACAGAGCTGGGTGGAATCTAGTCTCCTTGGTTGTACAAGAATTCCTTCTAAGAAGCCCAATCCAACTCATTGAGATGCCTTGGCCAGTAGCTAAGCCTATAGCCCTTCCTCAAAGTGGGAAAAAGAGGAAGGGAATGGAAAGGAAGGCTGAGCTGAAATAGTCTTTCCTGGTTAGGTGTTCACTTTTAGAGACTTTTTGGCAGCTGGGAATGCAAGGATAGCACAGCCCTACTGAAATGTCCTTGGGGACATGGTGCCCTGGGTGAGAAGGGTCCAGAGGAGAGAGCAGCAGGAGAGTGGACACTTCTTTAATAAGCAGAAGGCCAGGGTCTCATCACCCAGTACCATCTTACCCATCCTGGAGCAGCTGGCGCAAGCCCTGGAATATTAGGTGGCATGTGTGTTTATCCACCCGCAAGGCTCTCTCGGCTTATAGTGAGTCAGGAGTGAGGCACTCTTCACCATTATGATATGGCACCAAGGTAAGAGGCAGCCCGAGATAGCTGTCCTGTCGGAGGGAGCAAGGTGAGCTCACCTGTCACCCAGGACCTCCTGCCAGACAGGTGGCGGAAGGGAGCTCAGCTCGTGCGGGGGGTGTAGATGAGTGTTTAGGCAGGGCATTCTGCTGGGCTGGGGTGTCCATCAGCGTGTCCACGTGACCCACAGCCCCTGGGCCTTCAGGAGCCCAGAGTACTCCTATCACCTTTTGTGTGGTTTGTTCCTGTTTCTGGAGATGGGTCAGCTATAGTTTGGTAGAACTTATAGGTAGAGAGTCAATACCTAAGTCTCCTGGAAGGAACACTGGTTAGACAAAAGTACTGCATAAAATAGGTTTAGTGCATGCTCCCCAGACCTGGTAGGTAGTCAGAATCATTAGAGGAGCATTGCAAAATTATCTATTCCTGTACATCTCCCCTAATGACTTAGAACCTCGAAGTGGGTAAGTCCTTAAGCTCTGTGTAGTTCAAAGGCTTTCAGGGCATTCTGACAATCATACAGGGTAGGTGGTCTCAAGTTCAGGGCAAAGATGATAGGACTTAGAGATTAAGGTTCAGATCCTCCCTCAGACCTTTCCTGGCTGTGTGGCCCTGAGAAAGTCACCTGACCTTTCTGAGCCTCAGTTTTCACATGGGAATAATAATCATCATCATGTGTTCTCCCTCCCTCAATTTTGTTACACAGGTCAAATGACATATGGAAATAGCTTTGTAAACTGTAAAGCATTGCACACATCCTTAATAAACCAAGGACATTAAATTGGGTGTGTGTGTTGGGGGCGGGTTTCTAGGTAAGGGGAAGAGAAGAGTCTTGACCATGACAGCTTTGCAGTGTCAGGACAGCAGCTCTGCAGAGGAGGCAGGAGAAGGACACAGGCTCAGAACCTCTCCCTCTCTGCCTTGTCTGAGGCTTTCCTGCGGGAAGAGAAATGTGACGGGGCAGCGCCTGGGACAGGCTGGGGGCCAGGTGCAGGGCCACGCTTTTCTGAGCTTTAACCGGTTATTTTTAGCGCCTGGGATAAAAGAAAGAAACTTAAAACTGCCCCCCGCTGCTGCCGCCCCTGCACACTCTGCTATTTTTACTTCCGAAAGGCTGGGATCTCATCCAGCTTAGGGAGGGTGACCGAGGAGAAAGGGGGGGAGTTGAAGGGAAGCAGGAATTATTTTACTTCCATTAAGAAAAAAGACAGAAGCCTGATCTTATCAAGTCAGCAAGTGGACATCTGATCCAGGACGCGGCAGCCGCAGGCTCTGGCTGCTCTGACGTGCCTGCAGTGTGGATAGGTCAGTAGATGGGGCAGGGGCTTGGGGGAGCCCCACTCCCCTCCTGGCAGGCAGTTTCTTCCCCAGAGCAGCCCAGCAGCTTCTTTGCTCTTTCCTGTGCCCTGAGCTGGGAAGTGGAATTGGACACTGCAGATACAGGGGCACCAGCCTACTGAGGAGACTGAGAGTTTTGTTTAACACACCTGACCTACGGTAGTTATAACTAAGGGGGTGTGTTTCTCTCTCTTCCCAAGAAGAAAGCTAGCAGTTCAAGGCAGACACTACCACTTTCATAGGCAGATGAAAGGAAAGAGATTACTATTGAGGGCCTACTGTGTACTGAGCACATTACTATGTTTCATACATTTTATGTTATTTAATTCCACTAATCAGAGAAAAGTGAAGTATTTTTAAAAATCTTTTAATAGCTTTATTGAGATATAATTCACCCATTTAAACTGTACAGTGGTTTTAGGTATATTACATTGTTTTTTAAATTGTGGCAAAACATATTCAACAAAATTCACCTTTTAAAAACTTTTTTTTTTTTTCCGGCCGAGCTGTGTGACTGTGGGATCCTAGTTCCCCAACCAGGGATTGAACCTGGGCCACGACAGTGAAAGTGCTGAGTCCTAATCACTGGACCGCCAGGGAATTCCCTAAAAATCATTTTTAAGTGTACATAAAATTCAGTGGCATTAAGCACGTTCAGTGTTTTGCAACCATCACCACTACCTGTTTCCAATACTTCTTCATCATCCCAAATAGAAACTATACTATAACTCCCCTTTCTCCACTACCCCCAGCCCCTGGGATCCTCCAATCTACTTTCTGTCTATTCGAGTTATTTCTTATAAATGAAATCCTACAACATCTCTCCTTTTGTGTCTGGCTTATTTCACTTAGCATAATGTTTTCAAGGTTCATCCATGCCATAGCATGTATCAGAACTTCATTCTTTTTTCATGACTGAATAATATTCCATTGTACGTATAATTCCACATTGTGTGTCGATGGATACTTAGGTTGGGGAATTCCCTGGCGGTCCAGTGGTTAGGACTCAGCACTTTCACTGCCAGGGCCTGGGTTCGATCCCTGGTCAGGGAACTAAGATCCCACAAGCCACACAGCTCAGCCAAAAAAAAACTTAAAATTAAAAAAAATTTTTAAATTTAAAAAGGACCTTTGAAAAAAAAAGAAAGGATACTTGGGTTGCTTCTACCTTTTGGCTATTGTGAATAATACCGCCATGAACATTTGCAGATGAGTATCTGTTCGAGGTCCTGATTTCAATTCTTTTGAGTATAGACCTAGGAGTGGAATCGCTGGGTTACATTTCCACAAGTAGTTAAACAAATTTTTAATTAACCTTTTAAATTTTGATATAATTGTAGATTCATATGCAGTTGTAAGAAATAATACAGAGAGATCTCATGTACCCTTTACCCAGTTACTCCCAATGGTAACATCTTGCTAAACTATAGTGCAATATCACAGCCAGAATATTTGCTTTGATACAGTCAAGATACGGAACAGTTTCAAGGGTGAAGTATTGATACTTTTAATAATAATTATATTGGCTAACATTTATTGAGCACTCACTACATATTCATGACACACTTATGAATACTTAAATTTTGGCCTGCACATATTAAAAGATGAAACAGTGTTGAACTGTAGTTAAAACAAAGGATAAGTATTTGTTATAGTATTTGGAGCTCTCGTATACTTTACATGAGAATATTATTGATGCTTTTTTAAATTCAGAAAGTATCAATAAGATGATATAATCTAATAATCCTGGACAACAATTTTAAGTTAATTAGTATTTTAATATGCTCCCTGAGCCTACTGTTTTAGATATTTCACTAATATAAGAACACAAGCAATAAGGCAACTCTTATTTCAGGTTCAAGTCCCCACCTTTATTTTTTTCCATTTGCTGTTTGTAAGACTTAAGCATCCTAATTTAAAAAGTAATTGCCCATTTTATCAGCGAAAATTGCTTTCTGCTGCAAGTTACAAGAGAACGTGACTGCTAGTGGCTTAAGCATCGATAAATGAGACTGATTGCCCCACCTAAGAAGAAGACCAGAAATGGCCCAATTGCACAGGCTTCTCAGCCACAGCATCAAGGGCTCAGGCTCTGCCTTTCTTCTCTGGTGTTCTTTGGTGTCCTCACATGGCTGCCTCATTGTTACAAGGTGGTTGCCACAGCTCTAGGCTTCATCTTCCAGGTCAGGGCAGAAGAAGGGCAAAAAGAGCTGTACCAACTACGTCTGTCTCTTTTATCAGAAAAGCAAAACCATTCCCAGAAGCCCCCACCATGGACTTCACCTTACATCCCATTGGCCAGAACCAGGTCATATGACCAGCCTTGGTTACCAGGGAAACTGGGAAAGTGGGGAACAGGAATGCTGGGACTGGCTAGGGCTCTCTATGAAGAAAGCCCTATGTGCCTATGAAGAAAATCCAGTTTCTGTTAGCATGGAAGAGGGGGAATGGAATGAAATTGGGTAGGAAACTAATAATGTCTGCCAGATCCAACTGTTAGTATTTGGTGATTCACTTCCAAAGGATTCATGATACAACATCTTGCTGTATTACCTCTTGGGGAGGGGTTGCTTCTTTTTTTTTTTTGATAAATTTATTTATTTAATTTATTTATTTTTGGCTGCTTTAGGTCTTCGTTGCTGTGCACGGGCTTTCTCTAGTTGCAACAAGCAGGGGCTACTCTTTGCTGCGGTTGCGGGCTTCTCATTGCGGTGGCTTCTCTTGTTGTGGAGCACGGGCTCTAGGTACACGGGCTTCAGTAGTTGTGGCACGCAGGCTCAGTAGTTGTGGCGCATGGGTTTGGTTGTTCCGTGGCATGTGGGATCTTCCCAGACCAGGGCTCGAACCCGTGTCCCCTGCATTGGCAGGCGGATTCTCAACCACTGTGCCACCAGGGAAGTCCCCAGAAAAACACACATTGGCAGATAATAAGTATAAACATAGACCAATGTCTGTTTAGGCAGAGTGCAGAGGAATTCAGACCTCTGTCCACTGTCTCTGCCCTTGAGGGGATGACCTTTCTCACATCAGGTCGCATCAGTACAGACAAATGTGTGGAAGGCGAGGAAGTGGCTGGCCTAAAACACTGTACAAATGTAGAACATAAAGGGTACTTGAGCATAGAAGGTGGATGCCCAAGGATGTTCAAGTCCATAAAGGGTTGTCTTATGGAAGGGAGGTGGTCTTGTTGGATGGGATGCAGGGTAAGGAGTGATCTGGAGAAAGAATTCAGCTCAATACAAAGAGGAAGTTTCATGAGGAATAGGCTGCCTTGAGAGAGTGAATTTCTGGAGGCTGGAGAGACAAATGGAAGCTGGGGCAAGGATCAGACCCTGAGATTCTGTTGTTTCTTAACCCTGAAGAGCTTCATTTTAACTGGGCACGTCATTTTACTCAGACACTTGATTATGGACCGCAGGCTGTGTGCTGAGCTTGGGCTGCAATGATAAATGAAAGTCCTTGTCCAGAAGTTGCCCACAGTCCACCAGGGAGATGGGCACATAGTATATGATGGTGAAGAGTTGTTTTGACCTTGGTTGCTGTATAGAGAAAGAACAAAGGGAGCCCAAGAATGGCGTGGCCAGCTCTGCCAGGGGAGTCTGGAAAGGTTTCCCAGTAGAGATAATAGTTGAACGGGACCTTCAAGGGTACCTTTGATGGTATGGGCAGGTCACTTAGGTGGGGGCCCATCTGCCCAACCCCAGCCTGGGTCTTTGCCCCAGGACCTCTCTACCCTAAATGGTCTTTGATAAACCCTGACTTTGGGGCAGTGTAGGGGGGAAGGGAGAACTCAGAAAATGGGGCAGACCTGGGCCCTGTCCTCTAAGAGCCCACTGAATTGGAGGTGGCATGTGAAGTGCCAGGTGGGTGTCATAGAGCACAGAGCCATGGGAGTGATGGCCCACCCGGCTACGGAAACCACTTCCCAATTTACCAGTAATTTTCCCACTATGATGTCATTTGTCACAAAAGCCACATGCCGTGAGCAGAGTTGTTACTACCATTGCCTCCTCCCCTGTATCCCTGACCAAGGCCATGAGCGCCAGCTTGGCTAAGGCCACACAACTCATAAGGGACCTTGATCATTGGATCCCGTGGGCTTGAGTGACTTGGGCTTGTGTTCAGAGTAGGACTTGGAAAGCAGACAGGAAGCAAGGAGAACAAACACACCTCATACCAGGTATCAATTTGTGCATAATCAAACACAACAGGCTACTTTTTTTTTTAAACAGAATAACCTGTTAATTGATACACTTATTGATTGGAGCTATTGACCATTGTGCTATAAAGATCTGGTGGAGAAAATTTAGAGAGTTTATACCTGCTGTGCCCTGGAAGTCATACCCTGGAATGGCAAAGAGCTTGGATATTGGCTCATTTATTGGGCAAATTGCTAAATCTCTGTGAGTCTCAGTTTTTCTTGTTTGTAAACTGATGGATAATAGCACCTGCTTTATATGCTGTGGCTTAAATAGGGCAACACATACAGAAAGTCCTCCATAAGTTAGGCTGTTCTCATTATCATTATCAATGTGACTTACCAGAGGGTTGTACGCAGCACAGGGGAAGAGTAATAACAATGATGACAGCGCTGATCATAGTAAGAGCTCACATTTTCTAAGCATACACGTGGCGCATTGGGTGCCACGACAGTCCCTGGAGTAGCATGGTGAGCAGCCTCTGGCTGTAAGGGGCGCCTAGTCGTTAGGGGAAGCCCAGTGCGTTATTGGAGCCCAGGAAGAAGCACCCAGCCTGGGTGGAGGCATATCCATTCCTGTATGTGTCAAGACTTTCTTGAACACCCACGAAGAGCCAGGCCCTGTATCAGGACAGAGAGTATTCCACGTGGAGGCCGCGACAGAGGTGGCATCTGCCCATCTTCTCGCCTTGCTGAGGGATGGGTGCCTCTTTTTACTTTTGTGGAGCAGTTCACTCTCCTGCTGACATCTGTCTGGGATCAGGCAGCCTGGGTGGGAGGGGGAAGCTCATGAGGCTGGCATCTAGCAGACAAAGTCAGTGAAGCGGGGAAGGGGCTCATCTTGGACTCCAAGTCAGACCCTGGCACATAGTAGGTGCTCAGGAAACTGGGGTCCTCATGGTCCTTTATGCCTGGCACTTGGCATTTTCACTCTTGGTCTTGCCAGCTTTCCAGGGGGAGAAGCTTGGTGGAGGGTTTGACTTGCCTCGGGTGTAGTAGGCAGGGCTGAGCTGCTTTGTGGCTGTGTCATAGGATGGGTCCAAGAAAACTCTTCCAAACAGGGAACTTCTCCCCAAAAACCTTTTCCCCAAAGGGAGGAACTGTCCTCCTTCCTGCCCTTATGTGCCTGCTCCTTCTACCCTCACAGAAGGGGCCGGGAGGGGTGAGCCAGAGTCCCATCAGCACGTGAGTTTGGTCTTGTGCTGGATGGGATTCGGCTGCCCCTTCAAGGTCCGAGGTACTGACGGAAGTGGAGTATACAGCCACATCCGCTAGGAAGCTGTGGTCATTGTTGGCTTTCTTCCTGAGAACGCCTCCAAAATAAACTGCCTACATTCATGTCCTTATCTCAGTGTCTTGTCCCAGAGAACCCACTATAGAGGTGGTCACTTGCAGCCCATTCTGACTCTCGAAGCAGAAGGGGAGTTCATTGCAAGCGTGTCAGGAGGCTCAAGGACCACACTTAGCCAGACAAGGACCAAGGGAAGCCCCCGAGAGCCCAGGCACGGGAGATGCAGTAATCAGGAGAGTCTGGCCCAGGGCTGCCCACACCCCTGCGGCTGAGAGCACTACTGCTGCCCTCCCCAGGAAGGTGACTCACAACAGGGGAATTGCCTTGAAATAGGAAGCAGGGCTGGGATGCTGGGTAGACCCTTTCCTGGGGAAAAAAGTTCACTACAGCCATGTTCAGCGTCAAATACAAAAGTGCCAGGTGTGGGGTAAAAAGGATGCTGTTGATGAAATGCCGAGCATTGACTGGCCCCCAAAAGGCAGTCCCCTCAGGCAGCCTGGCTGGGTGTGCTGACAGCATCCTCCTGGCCCTCCGAGCACCCCCGTGGGCTGGGAAGATGGAAGAAGGTAGGAACGGCAGGAGGAAGTGCCGGGGAAAGACAGGGCCCCGAAGGTCAACTGACTGGGGCTCTGTGCCCATAATGCTGTTGACCTTTGGGGAAAGGAGGAGGAGTTGAAGCCACAGAGCTTGCTCCCCCTGGGGACTCTGGCTCTGCCTCTGACTTCTTATGTGTTTTAGTCAAGGTCCATTTCGTGGTAAGGAAAGGAGAGCCGCTCTGCTTTCTGTGTTAGTTCTCACTTGGAGCTCAGTCGATGGGTCCCATCCATCTTTTCATGTCAGGTCACATAGGTTGGTGGCCACACACAGGCTTGTGTAGCCTTGGGTGAGGAGCCTCCTGGAGGTCCTGTCCGCCCTGCCTGCTGGCGGGGTTGCCAAATGGTACCAACAGCTCTGGCCAGACAGCAGGAGCTGTGGGTGGGCAGGACTCTTGAAGGTGGTATGGACCCAGTGACAGTAAGGGGTCTGTCTCCCTAGGATAGGGCCTCACTCCTGGAAGTGGATGTCAGGGTGGAATGGCCACAGCTGCTTTTGTACCTGCTGTTGAGAGCCTTCCGGGCACTGGTGTCCCTGGTGTGGCCAGGACAAACAGCATCCTCATCCCGTGGGGCGTTTGTATAGACAGACAGAACTGAATCCTAGACTCTCTGAGGGAGGGATCCAGAAATTGACGTTTGTAACGAGTGCCCATCTAGATGCTTCTTATGTGAGAAGTTTGCAAATCTTTGTTATAGCTCTTTGGAGGGGCCGCCCGTGGCAGGGATTCCTTCCCTCTCTTGGTAAGCTAACTCAGTCCTGCCTGGATTCACAGCAGATCTAAAATGATGTGTCTTCTTTCCCCAGCCGTTGGAGGAGTGTGTTTGTTGTGCTTTGTCTTTTGGAGACAGACTCAAGAGCCGAAGGTTGCTTGGGACGGATTTCAGGAGGATGTTGACTCCAGAGAGGCAGGACCAGGCCTAGGGCAAGCGGGATGGGCCATTACCGTGAAGACAATTATCTTAGGATTGTCCAACCACCTGGCCTGAGGCTGGCCATGTGGCAGCTGTAAAAAAAGCCATCGGGGCGTAGCCCTGAAGATTTAGCCATTGCTGAAATTCCAAAGTCAGGGCTAACACCCCTGGTGATGTTGAACAACTCTGAGACCTTCTCCCTTTCCTCCCCAAAAGGTGTGCGCCTTGACCGAGTGCGTGGAGGCCGCCAGAAATACAAGCGACGGCTGGACTCAGAGAGCAGCCCGTACCTGAGCTTACAGATTTCTCCTCCTGCTAAAAAGCCATGTGAGTGCAGGGCAGTCCCTGCCCCTCTTGCCAGCATCTGTTCCTGGAACATCCGGCGTCCCTTTGGGGAAATGCCATCTTCACACTGCTGGGTTATGGGGCACTGAGGGTCACGGGGAGGGGCATCAGTGTCTGGCATTGGTATCGGGTACTTCTGGCTTCATTCAGAAGACCTTTCCTATGGCATGTACTGAATGTAGCTCCAAATGCAGCATGATCCTAAGAAGGCACAGGCCCAGCATCCAGAACATGTCCCCTCACCTCCCACTCGAATCACGTTCCTCTCAAGAGAATTCACCAGGCAACTTCCCTTGTTGGGATATTTCCCAAGAGCCCAAATCATCACTGCCAGCAGCTCCGTGGAGTCAGAAAGGGAGGGGGTGGTGGGGAAGGGATGGACTGGGAGTTTGGGGTCAGCAGATGCAAACTATTACATATAGAACGGATGGACAACAAAGTCCTACTGTACAGCACAGGGAACTGTAGTCAATGTTCTGGGATAAACCACAGTGGAAAAGAATATGAAAAAGAATGTATATATGTATAACTGAGTCACTTTGCTGTACAGCAGAAATTAACACATCGTAAATCAACTATCACCAATAAAATAGAAGGAAAGAAAGAAAGAAAGAGAGAGATAAAAAAAGAGAGAAAGAAAGAAAACGAGGGAGGGAGGGAGGAATGGAGGGGGGTTTTTAGCCATATTTGAGCTTCCTGGGACTCCTTGGAACCCGACTTTTTTTCCTGAGCCATCTCAGCTTCCACCTTGGCCCCTTTCCTCTTTTCCCAGGCATTTACATTCTCCCTTTTGTTGTTGCAGTGACTAAAATCGTCTCCTACCTGCTGGTGGCTGAGCCGGACAAACTCTACGCCATGCCACCCCCTGGCATGCCAGAGGGCGACATCAAGGCTCTGACCACTCTCTGTGATCTGGCAGACAGGGAGCTCGTGGTCATTATTGGCTGGGCCAAGCACATCCCAGGTGAGTCCCATAGGACTGGGGGAGAGTGTAGTCAGAGGCTCACAGCCACTCTCCCCGTGGCTCTGGTTCTGATGCATGGGAGCCCGTGACCCAGGAGCCCTGTGGAATCTTGGCAAGACTATTTTTCTCTGGCCTCCTTTCTCTCTTTGTGGGATTGGAGGTGAGCAGTTGTTTGGAAGGTCCAGTGATGTTCCTGAACTGCTGGGGGCTCTTCAGAACGGATTATCATTCTAACAGGGGTATGATTGCTTCTACAATAGGTAATAATCAGAGCAGGTTCTTTGAATCCTTAAAGGCCAAAGAACAGGGTTTTATCCTAAATCTTATTGGAAATATACTGGAAAACAACACAGAAGAGGGATTGACTCTCGTTTCCTATTAGAGGCAGGTGAAGTGGAGTGGTTAAGAACATGCGCTTTGGAATCAGACTGGGATTCAGGTTCTGGGTCTGCAACTTGCTAGCTGTGTAACCCAAGGCAGGTCGCCCGACCTCTCTGCCAACAGGAAATACCAGCAGTACCTCCTTCATGGGCTTTGACATGGGGATGAAATGCGAGCGTGTGTATGATGCTTTGGCACATCCTGACGTCAGCTGCACGCTCGCTCTTGCCATTTGCCTGATCTTAAGGGAGGCCTGTCTCTTAGTTTGGATTCTATGATCTTAAGATCATTTCTGGCATGAATAGTACATGTTACGAATGTGTTTTGGGTGATTCAGACTTCTTCTCATTGCGTGTGGCCCCAAACCCCTCTTTCAGTCTTCTTCATTCTGGATAAAGGGAGGGAGCTGATTTTTAATTTGTTTTTGTAGACTCCGATACCCACATATTCTGCATTACACCCTTCTTGGGGGGCTTTCTAAAGTCTGTGCAGTTTATTCCTTTGCGGTTCTAACAGCTTGGCTCATGGTGTCAGGGAGACGTCCTGTTCTTCTCTGGCAGTGACCTACCATGGACTCAGATTCTTCCTAGCTTTGTAATGTGGGACGGTTTATCTTCCTGTCTCTAGATCCTTTTTGTGTTTGCCACCGGCTCTGAAAGATGAATACAGCATGCATGGTTATGTAGCAAAGGTGTCCGAAACTTTAGAGGCCAAGGCCCACAGTTGACTGGGGCAAGTCAGAAAGTCCTTATATAAGATGTTATGGGCACAGCTTACAGGAAGGAGCCTTCCTGCGGACAACAGCTCAGAGGTGGTGCTGGTGTCACTTAGCTGGCAGGAAGCCTAGAATTCCTTCCACAGGGACTCCCTGACTCACGGGTGGGCTCCCTGGGGATCTGGGCTGGAGCGCCCTTACTAAGGAGCTCAGCCTCTTGGGATTACACACTCAGTAGTTTTTGAATCTGCCCTGCGCTGATTCAGCACCAATGTGGGGTCAGGCCACTGCTTAAGACACCTCAGCCTGGATTGCTCCACTAACCCAGGGCCAAGTTAGGCACACCTCCCCCGGCACACACCCCCTTCCCATCACACACTCCTCTTCCAGGCTGAGCAGATACTGCATCGCAGCCACGGCTCAGGAGTGGCTCCTGGCGGACCCGTGGGTCACTGCCTGCTTCTTCTACCAGCTCGTGCCCACAGTAACCCCCAGGGGGTAGAGTAGAACCAGGAGGCAGTGCCTCCCTTGCACCCATTTTCCTCCTCACCTTCCAGCTCCACCTCCCGTCTGTGCCCAACCAAGAGGGCAGTGGGCAGAGCAGAATGGTTGCTGAGGGCACAGACTTTGGATTCAGGCAGACCTGGCCTCTCATCCCAGCTCTGTCCTTACTGGCTCTGTGCGAGATGCTTCGTTTTTCTGTGCCTCAGGGTCCCCACCTGTGAGTAGTAGAGCCTCCCTCACTGGGTTGCTGGGAGGACCTGGCTCGCTTAGCCCAGGCCCCGCACAGAGTGGGCACCTGATAAATGGCGGAGGCTGTGACCATGGTCGTTGTCGTTGCTGATAGTATTAAAAGCCTCCTTTCACATCATCATTTCTCCTTGTCCAAAGCTGAATTCTTTTTGCTTACAAAATAAAATAAACATAGGGGCTCATTTGTCTGTCTCAAATGCTAATTTGCCTATTTTGCATACATTTGCATGCTGAATTATTTGGGCCTGACCTAGTTTTTTGTTTGTTTGTTTGTTTTTAACATCTTTATTAGAGTATAATTGCTTTACAATGGTGTGTTAGTTTCTGCTTTACAACAAAGTGAATCAGTTATACATATACGTATGTTCCCATATCTCTTCCCTCTTGCCCTCTAGTGTTTAAGGTAAAATTAATTAATAGGGTTTCCTGCTACTGCATGTAAACCTCATATTAAGGGTGATGACATAATCAAGTGCCTGATATAGTTAAACTAATTGACTTAATCCCATCTCAGATTAGATGGAAAACTTATCTGAAGACCTGGTCAGAGAATGAGAAAGAGAATGAGAAAGAGGGCAGGTCGAGTAGGGAGGATACAAGCCAGGGCCCCACCCTGGGACTTGTGTCAGCAACTGTCCACCTTGGTCCCTGGACAGACAGAAGGACTGGCTTCTTAAGACGGCTCAGGTTAGAGCTCTGGAGAGGAGCCCAAGCCGCTGCCCTGAATTAAGCACAGGATACCACATTTCATGCCTCAGTATCGTCTAATCCAGAGCCTGGCACACAGAGGGTGCTTCCTACTTGCTTTTGCATGCATTTATTGAGCATTAACTGTATGTAAGCTCTCTTGCTAGGAGTTGTGGCCCATCTAAAGAATTAGATTAATTGCTGCCCTAAGGGTCTCATTTGGGAATAAGTTAGATAATTTAAAAAACAAAAACAAACTTTTTTCATGGAAAATTTCAAACAAAGGTAGACCAAAGAGTATGATGAACCTCCCCATTACTCTGCTTCAACAGTTATCCGCCCCCCCCAACGCCAATCTCGTTTCTCTCTACCCACCCATTTCCCACCTCCTGTATCTCACACGTGAGAAGGCAGATGCTTAGTTAGAATGCAGCAGGAAGAACCACAAGATGGAGCGCCATTACCCTGCTTCAACAGTTATCCCCCCACGGCCAATCTTGTTTCCTCTCTACCCACCCATTTCCCACCTCCTGTATCTCACATGTGAGAAGGCAGATGCTTAGTTAGAATGCAGCAGGAAGAACCACAAGATGGAGCGCAGAGGCAGGAGGGATGCCACGGGCTTCGGGGGAGAGAGTAGAACAGGAGTTAGGCCTTCAGGACTGATGGGCAAGTGACCATGGAGGAAAAGTCCAGAAGGACATTAAGTGCTGTGCACAGAAGCGGACATATTCATGTGGGCACTGAGTGGCCAGCTTAGCCGGAAGGAAGGCTCATTTGAGCACGAACTCATTCCCAGCACCTCCCCTCCCTTTTCCCCATATTATTGAACACACAGGATACTTTTGCAAGGGTGAGTTCCGTGGGAAAGCTGGGGTTGCTTGTGATTCCTCCGGAACAGCAGCCACTCTTTTGTTTGAGTCAGTCTGAAGTTGCCCACCCCAACATAGGCTTTTCCCTTGAGTTGAATTTTCCAGGTATTGGGCTGCCCTGAGAACAAGCCCAAGTCTTTAGAGTGTCCACCTCTTATTCCCCATGAGCGAGAGATTAGAACAAGAGGCAACAAACATTCACAGCCAGTGGGTATCACTTAATGAATTGCAGCCTGCAGATGTTATTAGGTGTTATCCTCCCAGCCCAGGCAGCCCCGAGGGTGCCCCAGCCAGGACAGCATCCTCCAGCTGGCCCTGCCCAGCCCAGGCTGACATGTGCACAGCCTCTGCAGGGGACCCCCCCGAGAGGCCTCCTAGCGGAGGGTCCCTCAGAGACCCTGCTACCAGGAAGCCACCGTCTGGCTCACACTGGGGAGAGAAGAACACCAGCGGCCGATGAAATATGGGCTGCCGAGTGACAGCAGCTGTGTCTGGAGTGGCCTCAGATCCTATAATTACATCTCCCTTTATTACCTCTGCTAATGGCCCTCCAGGTCGACAGAAACGATAATAAATTAACAGATTATGAACTCCACTTGCCACAAATTATGTGCTCTTTTTTTTTTTTTTTTTTTTTTTTTAAATTCTAGAAGCTCATGCTGTCAAATCACTGGGGGATGGGGGCTTGGGAAGAGCCTGAATGTTATTAGATCAGTTGGTGCAGATAAAGCAACTTTCCGGGGGGGCAGCAGAGCTCAAGGTGGGAGAGGTGGGAGTGGGCAGCCAGCTGGGAGAGCCCCAGGGGCACGGGCCACACGTAGCCTCTCCCAGCAGCCCCTCTGCCCCAGAATTGCTGATCACCTGATGGAGGAGACCCAGCCCAGCACAGGAACGCAGAAGTGAAGGGTGCATTGCTGAAGGGCAGGGAGGAGTGCTTCAGCTCCTTTGTTTGGGTTTAATAAAAGAAAGAATATGTGCTTCCAGTAAAGATGTGGCAGAGGGGTGGAAGTGATGTGTTCCAAATACCCATCTTTCTTAAGCATCATTCTGGGAATTTGTGTATGTGTATAGTCACTGTGTGTGTGTCCCCTCCCTGCCATCGTTCATACTATAACACTGCTTTACACTCTGCTTTTTTCATTTAGTTATATGAAATAGTAGCATTTACTATATGCTAAGCTGTGTTCTAAGCGGTCCACACGTTAGCTCATTTAATCCAAACAACCCAATGAGGTAAGTACTATTATTATTCCCATTTTACAGATGAGGAAACTGGGGCACAGAAAACGTGCCCAGGGTCACAGCCAGTGGTCAGCAGAGCTAGGATTCCAAAGACGGGCTGGCTCTGGCATCTGTGCTCTTAACAGTTAACATCTTTCTTGGGCAGTGAGTGTCTTTCTACATCCACATTCATGGTTCTTCCTTATTCTCTCTAGTGGCTTCTACTGTTCCATTCACCTAGCTAATAATTACATTTTATTACATTTATATAATAAGTACATATAGTACATTGGTTACATTTAGGTTGTCGCCTGCTTTGGGTCGTTACAAACAGATCTAACAAATAGCCTTTTCACATTTATCTTTGTACGTTTATGCATACTTTTCTTTCTAGGAGAAATTCCTAGCAGTGAGATTGCTAGGTTGAAGGGAGAATGCCTTTTATGTTATGCTTGATTTAATGTCACTTCTTGAACACGGACAGGTTCAAAAGGCAAAACTAGACAAAAACGCGTAGGCAGAACTCTCACCTCCATCCCCATCCCCTCCCACTCCTTTCTCCTAGAGATAATTTTTATTTCTCATTTTTCCTTCTTGTGTTTCTTTTGTCAAACATTAGAAAATATTTGAGCTATTTCAAATATTAGAAAATATCCAGTATTTCCCCCCCTGACCTTGCACAAAACCAAGCAGCCTCTATCCGCTGTGCAGCACTTTGGGGTACGCACCTGGATTTTCAAAGCTGTTTCTTGCTCCTTCTGTAGAAGCTCAAGGAAGAAGACAAGAGTCAGGGGCTGAGTCACTCCTCAAACCAGCCTAGCAGGGGGTGTGCACACGGGCCTCAGGACACCCTCAGGTGGTGGTCCCACACCCCCAAGGTGCTCCTTCCCCCCCTCCCCCGCACCCTCTGCCACCGACCTGCCCTGTAGGCCTGCCTCTGACTCAGGCATGATAAGCAAAGGCAGCGAAATCCGGACTCATGTCTAGAGGACTAAGAGGGTCCAACCATGTTCTTCTGGCCCATCTTCTCGTCACCCAGGAGTCAAGGCCCGGTGGCATCTGTCCATTCTCACCTCTGTGCCAGGAATGTTGGTGGGGCCCCTTTGCACCAGGCTGGGCGCTTGGCAGTGGGGCTCGGAAGGTGAGCACCTTGGTGTCCGTGCTCCCGGGAGCCCGGGGCACAGGAGTGACAGCGGTCCGTGCAGACACACCCCTTCAGGGCTCCACCTCGCCCTTCAGAGCTCAGCCCCAAAGTCTCCTCGTCGGCAGAGTCCCCCGGACTCTCTCATTTGGGCCAAATTCCCCTGTTGCATGTTCTCAGCCCTTCATCTCACTGGAGCTCTTCTTACAGCTGTAACCTCGTGGGGCCATGCCGTAATTTGGGGTGCGGCTTTCCCTCTTGACTGAGCTCTTGAAGGCAGGGATCGGCTCTGGTTCCAGCTGGCCATTCTGTCCCTGGTGCCTAGCACAGGGCCTGGCACTTAGTAGGTGCTCAGAAAGTATGTGGGGCCTGAACGAGGGGGCAGAGCGTGCTACTCATGTTCTTCTAGCCGTGAGCCTCTCGTGAATCTTTTGTCTTTCGTTTCCAGAAGCCTAGCTCCTACCTCACCCTCCCTCTCTGCCACCTTCCAATTCAATTGTCTATTAATTTTGCCCCGTCCACCTCCTACATCTTCCCTCCCAGTCTGTCTGCCTTCAGACCCGCACCCCCAGTGCAGTCCCGCACGTCCCTACGTACACACACCCCCCGTGCTGGCTGATTGGTATCTGTTAATTAATGTCGCCCCAGGCCTCTCCTGCTCAGAGGCCCGATAAGGGAAATTGGATGTCCATTTCTATCTATCTTTCATTACCACCCGGCTCTCCCCGCCACCACGGGCAGCCCACACCCGCTCCCACTCTGGGATCCGGAGGACAACACGCGAGCACCTGACCCCTCTGTGCCACAGCCTCTCCCCCGAGAAGGCGCATCAATCCACGCTCACCCCGTGTCGGCAGTATAATCGCTCCAGCTCTGTGGGCGATCACCCGGGGATGCCAGCAGCCGGGTGGTGATCCCAGGTCCGGGTTGTACAGATCGGCCTGCGAACTGTGATAGTCAGACTAAAAAGGGTTTTTACTGGGAAAGGGGTACCTGCTGAGCGAAGGGGGGCTTCCTCCCCTGGATGCCCCTTACAGTTGGACACTGGTTGTTGCGCTGGTTGGAAAACAGGGAGGGACAGTGGCTTTTAGAGACAGAGGACAGCAGATGAGGGTGGAATAGACTCCAAGAAAACCCAGAGGGATGGGCCAATCCAGAGGCTCGGGACCGCCCCGGGCCTCCGGTCTGGGGGCGGGGGAGAAGAATCACGTCAATAGCATGCTAACAACAACAACAACAGTAATAGTAACAGCTACAGCCATCACTACCTTCCTCGTTCAGGTGTACTGGGCACCAACTGTGTGCAGGGGGAGGTGTTAGGTGCTTCCCACGGCCATCTCTTCATCCTCACCGCCCCCCGAGTCAGAACACTGCATCTAAGTGGGGTTAGGTTCTAGGTCAGCAAGTAAAGAGTCCTACGTAAGCAAAATTACCCGTGGAGCTCCCTTAATTTCAGTTGTCCATGACGGGTGCATAGTGCGATGGCTTTGTGGATACCTTTCCTTTTTCGTACATCTAGTGTGGTCCGTCTTGGAACCCATCACTGCGTTCTGGTTGAAGTTACTGCCTTGTGTTTAGTGACCAAGATATTTGAAAATCAACTCTCCTCCTCCCTCCCTGCTTCCCTCGCTGCTCCCTTCCTTCCTTCCTTTTTTTTTTTTCTTTCTCTTAAATCAAGATGTTAATTGACTTTACCTAAGTTAAGTGCATATATAATACAGTTCCAGTGTGTCATTCTCATTTTGCAGATGAAGACTTTCTTCTCATCATTAATAATAATAGTAAGAGCTCAGTAAATGTATGTTTTGTGATCATGGTCTCATTTAGACCTCACAGTGACTCTCTGAAGCAGGCACTACTCTTATACCCATTTCATAGATGAGGAAGCTGAGGTTTGGGGAAGTAGCACAGCTCTTACAAGGTCAGCCTACAGGTAGTAAACGCAGAGTCGTGATTCAAGCCCAGGCAATCTCCAGAGCACACTGAAGAAGACAGTGTCATAATTCTGGAGCCGCCCCTGCCCCCATCCTTCTTTCACTCTGAACTCAGCCTCCTTGCTAGCAGGGAGGGGGAAACGCCCATGATCCAAGCTCACAGAATACAGGACTGCTTGGGTCATTGTCAGGTGGAGAGTGATGGCCAGGCCAGTGGGGGTCTGACCTCTGGGAGGACAGGCTGCCTGTGAGAAAGTGCCCCCTGACCCTGGGCGCTCTTGAGCTCTTAGCAGCCCCAGGCTGTGGTCACTGGCCGGGAACAGCTGATTCCTCCTCCTTCCTGGTTGGGCCCCTGGGTCTCGGCACAGCTGAGACTCTGCATTGAGGTCAGGCGTCACTCTAAAGCACTAAAGCCTCCCCTGCACTGAGCAGAGAGGGGGATATGGAAACTCCTCTGAGTGGAGGGCACCCTATACTGCCACCTCCTGATTCTACTATGAATTCAGTAAGTCCTTAAATTACAAATGCATTTAATTAATCAAAAAGCCTCTCTGCACATTCGAAAAATACCATAGAACTAACAATAATAATGAGAATAACAACTGTCAACATTGACTGAGCTCTTGTTTTGTTAAGTCTTTTCCATGAATTCCATGTCTGACTCATTCAGCAAGGGAAGGACAATGAGACCAGCAGGTAAAAGGGAGGGGCAGGATCCAGAGGTTCCCCACCAGCCCCAGGGAGGCCCCTGGCCTGCCCTCCTGACCTCTGCTGCCCTGCTTGCCCCCTCTTCCTGCAGGCTTCTCCAACCTCTCTCTGGGGGACCAGATGAGTCTGCTGCAGAGCGCCTGGATGGAGATCCTCATCCTGGGCATCGTGTACCGCTCGCTGCCCTACGACGACAAGCTGGTGTACGCTGAGGACTACATCATGGACGAGGAGCACTCCCGCCTCGCGGGCCTGCTGGAGCTCTACCGGGCCATCCTACAGCTGGTGCGCAGGTACAAGAAACTCAAGGTGGAGAAGGAGGAGTTTGTGACGCTCAAGGCCCTGGCCCTGGCCAACTCAGGTACGGACGGGTGTGGGGCGTTCAGGGGGAGCTGCAAGAGGTCTTCTGGGCCTGGGGAGCACAGCTGTGGGGCCTGTGAGGGGCCCTTACCTCTGTAAGGGGCAGGAATGGTGTGACGATGCCAGAGCTTCTTGTCACCGAAGACTGTGCAAGGGGTGGCCTGGAGTTGAAGAGATGGTGAGGAAGGCTGGCATTGGTTGAGTATTTCCTAAGGCCTTGATTTGCAGGGCATTCTGCTGGGCCCTTGCCATGAAGATCAGCACAGGGTTAAGGGCACAGATTTTAGAGGCAGGTTGCTACGAGTCAAATCCTGCTCCTGCCACTTGGGCAAGTCTGTGCCTCACTTCACTCTGTGCCTCAGTTTCTTCATCAGTAAAATGGGAACAACAAACAGTCCAGAAGACTCCACCCCAGAAGGCTATGGAAGGGATTTATTTAT
This sequence comes from Physeter macrocephalus, assembly GCF_002837175.3. Taxonomy (NCBI): domain Eukaryota; kingdom Metazoa; phylum Chordata; class Mammalia; order Artiodactyla; family Physeteridae; genus Physeter; species Physeter macrocephalus. Next base: position 23,991 of record NW_021145685.1, on the reverse strand, counting down.
ATATAATTATGCTTACAATATGCCTGGCATATAATAAGTACTCAGCCTGTTAAATCAATTAGCCATGAACTGATTTCATCTTACAATCAACCCTATGAGCAAAGTTATTATTTTAACCCCATTTTACAAATGGGGAAACTAGGGCTTGGAAAGGTGAAGCACATTGCCCAGGGTCACACAGTTCAAGAGTGTCAGACAGAGCTGGGACCCAAACCAAGGTCCTCTGATTCCAAAATCAACTCCGAGCTTATACACACTCCTTGAATCTCCCACTCAAATCGCTCAGGCCCAAGAGAGAAAACTTTCCTGGCATTAGAAAAGGAGGCTTCACTCCATTTCTTTTAGCGCCCACCAACTTCTAGCTAGACTATCTGGGGAGAGGGGCCGGGCATTGGTAACTCAGGTGAGTGAGCTTGAATGTAACCTGTGTCCGCACTCTGCAGGTACCAGGCCAGGTGCAGGGGTTGTGGTGGGGACTGCAGAAGAAGGAGAAAGGCAGGGTCCCTGTCCTAAAGAGAGAGTGTCAGGCACGCGGACACATAATTCTGCTACTGGGCGCATGCAGTAGTCAACTGCTCAGATCTCAGTCAAGTTCAAATTGGACCCAAGTTCAAATTCTAGCTCTGATACTTAGTAGCAGTGTGACCTTGGGCAAACTGGCAACCTTCCATAGCTCTGTCCTGTGTGTAAAGTGGGGATGTCCCCATCCCTCCTCCAAGCACTTTTTTAAACGATCGACTGAAGATAACGCGCTTAGCCCAGTGCCTGGCCTAGAGGAAATGTTCAATAAATATTAATTATTATCATTATTATTAATATTAGAGAAAACAAGTGTTATCAGTGTATGGAAGAGAGAAAGCTGGTTCCAGATGGAGACAGTACAAATAGAGTAACCAGCCAGTTTGCTTAATGCTGTCACACTTTTACGGGAAGTTCCATGTCCTGGGAAACCTCAATCCCTGTAAAACTGAGACAGTTGGTCCCCTAACAAATGGCTTCACAGAGAATACAGGGGATGCTGTCACTGCCCCACTCAAGACCCCCTTTACTAGGTTAGTGCATCCGTGCCCCAGCTGCTGAATTTTGCCGCTGATAGCACACAACTGCCCCCTTCGCCAGAGACCTACCCTCACCTGCCTTGCTTGGAGGGTTACATATCCAACCCCCCCGGCCCCTTTGCACCTTCAGCCCAAAGCGGACCCACACAGGGGAACCAAAGGCTGGACTCCTGGAGTGGGATCAGGCACAAGCCAGGCTGCATGCATCCTTACCGTGCTTGCCCCACCCTCGCCCTATCCCGCCTCCTCACCTTCCTTTCTCCTGAAAGCACGCTCGCCACAAATCCCATGCACCCGAACCCCCATCTTAGGCTCTGCTTCCAGGGAATGTGACCTAATAGACAGAAGGAAGCTTTTTTTTTTTTTTTTTTAGTTCAAATTCCTTTTATTAAAAAACTAATGCAAAATAAGAGTTAAACATTTTACATACTTCTGTAGAGACCATTTACACACACCTTGATTCCAAAATTGTAATGTAGTCTGTTAGAGAATGCTAATGCTGTTGGTTTCTTTTCGGTACAGTTTCAGATTGACAGAATAACTGAGCAGATAGTATATAGAGTTCCATACAGCATCCCACCTTCATTCCCCAGCTCCTGTACACAATTCCCCCTATTATTAACATCTTGCATTAGTGTGGTAATTTGTTGCAATTAATGAGCCAATTTTTTTTTTTAATCTGACGGCTTTTTTTTTTTTTAAGTTTCGTTTATTTATTTATTTTTGGCTGCGTTGGGTCTTCATTGCTGCGTGCTGGCTTTCTCTAGTTGCAGCGAGCGGAGGCTACTCTTTGTTGTGGCGCGCGGGCTTCTCACTGCGGTGGCTGCTCTTGTTGCGGAGCACAGGCTCTAGGCCCACAGGCTTCAGTAGTTGGGGCGCACGGGCTTAGCTGCTCCGCGGCATGTGCGATCTTCCCAGACCAGGGCTCGAACGCGTGTCCCCTGCATTGGCAGGCGGATTCTTAACCACTGTACCAGCAGGGAAGCCCAATGAGCCAATACTGATACATTATTATTAACAAAAGTCCACAGTTGCCTTCAGAGCTTACTCTTTGTGTTGTCCGGTTCTATCAGTTTTGACAAATCCGCAATCTCCATCATCACTTATCATGCAGAATAGTTTCACACCCTCACAGTTCCCTGCACTCTCCTATTCCAAGGGAAGCATTGTCATCAGCGGTTGTAGAGAGGGGCTGGGGGTTTGGGTGGGCCGAGGAGGAGAGGGAACCAGTGAAATCAGAGGACACAGGGCAAGCGCAGCGAGATGCAGCAAGGCTGCCCAGACCCTGGAGGGCACCTCCTGGATGTTGGACTTTCCTGACCATGTCTCACAAGACCCGGAGCTCACGCTTGCCCAGGCCAGGAGAGGAACTTGAGGAGGTAGGAGGCCACTCAGCTGTCGCCTCCACCCACTCCTCGACGCCAAGCTTTCAGAGGACTCTTTAGCTGTGCCAGCTGCTCTGGCCTTAGATCTCAATACATACAGGCATGCATGCATGCACATGCACACACACAGACATACACACATACAAATACAAAACACCTGAGGACCGACGGAGCCCGGCAGGAGCTGCTGCTAGCATCAAGCTTTGCCTGAGTAGGTGCTTTGCCATGAGAGACGAAGTGCCGGGAATCTGGACTTCTTGCCCCGGTGGCATTTACCAGGCCATCCTGCAGCTCTGTGCAGGTTCAAGAGGTCCAAGTGGAAAAAGAGGAGTTTGTGATGCCTCAGGCCTTGGCTGCATCATGGAGCGATCAGATGCAGGCAGGAAACAGAAAAAACAGGCCTGTTTGGAGGTTAGGCTAGAAGAGCTGTTGGTGTCAGAGCAGAGGCTCCAGGACTCTGAAGGGAGTGGGGTGGAATAGGGTCAGTATAGGGAGCCGTGAAAGGTTGTGGAGGAGCGACCTGTCCCCAGCAGCGAGGTAGGAAAGTCACCCAGGCAGGCAGTGTGCTAGCTGAAGGAGAGACAGGGGCTAGGAGATCACTGGAGTGGTGCTGGTGGCAGCCCCGAGGGCCACCATGGGTGCCACTGATGAGGCTGAGTGGGCGGTAGCAGGTCAGAGGCTTTGGCCCCAAACCACGCCCCCTCGGAGCCTGCTGGCTGTCTTCCACCCCACGTCCCGGCCTCTCCAAGGCTCCCTGACAGCAGAAAAATTCATAGCCATTGATTTTGTAATTAACAGTTTATCAATGCCATCGATACAGACTTGCTGATGGATTGCAAAGGAATTAATCTTCCAATGTTATTTTATTTCATTTTTGGTCGAAGGCAGCTACCAGTTTTGGCCTCCTTGGGGAGTGTGGGGTGGTGGGGAGAGGAAACTGGCAGGAGGCAAGGAATCCGGATGGCCAGGTCCCAGCCTTACAGGGACTAGCGCATCTTGGCTGCACACTCTGAAATCAGCCAAGAGTGTAGGAATGGAGCCACGCTTCATCCCCAGCTAGCAAAGGAAGAGTCCTTACCGCCTTGGTAACAAGGAGCAGAAAAACGTGGAGGAGTCTTAGGTATGGGGCCGGCCCTGCAAGAGCACTCTCCTGCAGTCTGAGTTTTCACAGTAATGATAATAACAACATTTATTAGTGCCTGATGATGTGCTAGTTCATTTAACCCTCACCACTACTCTGTGAGGTAGGCACTCTCATTTGCTCCATTTCACAGACAGGAAACAATCTCAGAGAGCCTAAGTAACCTGGCCAAAGTCACACAGCATCTGAGACTCCAGAGTCTTATCCACCTCATTCTACTGCTATTCTCCTAAGAAAAAGAGACAGGACCCTTGGAGGCATGGGCTGAGTATGGATCCAAAATGTCAGAGGGAATTACTGGGGCTAGCCAGTTGGTACAACTGCCCTTGGCAGTCTGGTATCTAAAGCAACCCAGCATGCAAAGGAAGTGCCCTGCTTTTTTTTGAAGAATTCAGGAAATTTGCCCAGTCTTCCTTGACAGCCCACCCAGAGCTTCAAGTTCCCTTGATTCACATGCACCCTTACCCTCCCACCTTTGGCAGGCCCTGGGGGCTGCAGTTCAGGGTGGTGGCTCGGTATCTTTAAGGCACATCAGAAGAGGGCTGGTTATTTTCCCCAAGGCCATGAAGTGGGTTCTACTTTGCTTTTGCTCAGACCCAGCTGTCAGCAGGCACCTCCCTGCCCCTCTGGGATTTAGGTAAATTTCATTTGAAGCTCATGGCCTGAGTCCAAAGCCCTCCCCAGGATTCTGTAGAACTCCCAAGAGCATCTTCCATCACTATGCCCCATGTGTCCAGCCATGCTATCTTAGTCCCCCCATATCCCCCACCACCGGGCACCCAGACACAGAGCTCAGCCCCTTTATCTGTGTCTGTATACTGTAACAGCTATTTTGTAAGGTTAGTGAACGCACTGAAGACTTGAGCTGGTGCCTAGAACTTGCCTAAAGTCACAGAGCTAGCAGGCGAGGGACGCAAGATTACAATTCCACCAGTTTGGGTCCAGAGTCCACCTGGCACCTCCAGGGCAATGACAGGTCTGCTCGTGTTTAAGCCCTTCAGGGACTCCGCTGCCACCTCTTGGTGGGTTCTCAAGAAAAGTCATCCATGGATACAGATCTCTCCTTGGGTGTGAACCACAGCTCTGTCATTGGCCTCTGTGACTTCAGACTGGCAACTTAACCTCTCTGAGCCTGGGTTTCTCTCTCTGTAAAGCGAGGATTTGGAAGGCTCCAAAGCGGAGATCAAGGACCCCAGGGTGGCCCCAACGCCCAGGGCAGTGCTCTACCGGCCACGCCCGCTGATGCTCTGCCTGTGTCCACAGATTCCATGTACATCGAGGATCTGGAGGCGGTCCAGAAGCTGCAAGACCTGCTGCATGAGGCGCTGCAGGACTACGAGATGAGCCAGCGCCACGAGGAGCCGCGGAGGACGGGCAAGTTGCTGCTGACGCTGCCCCTGCTTCGGCAGACAGCCGCCAAGGCCGTGCAGCACTTCTACAGCATCAAACTGCAAGGCAAGGTGCCCATGCACAAACTCTTTCTGGAGATGCTGGAGGCCAAGGTCTGATGGCCTGGCACAAGGACCGACTCCCACCCAAGGACAGACACACCGACGGGGAGACCTCCACAGCCACCAGCCTCAACATTCAAGTCCTGTATCGTGGCCACGAGCAGTCCCAGAGGAAGGGGCTCCTGGCCTCCTGGCTGTGTGCAGAGTCCTGGGTGCTGTGGGGTGGGGAACGGGGATGGGAGGGCAGGGCACGGGGCTCATCTGTAACTGGCTTTTTCTTTGGTACGTTTTTCCTCCGCCACGGGCAACGCTGAGGCCTGGGCCAGAGCTGACTCCCCTGAGGCTGGAGACCACCGAGGAAGCGCCCCCTCTCCCTGCCAGATCACCAAGAGGCAGCACTAACATAACACGTTTCCTAACCCCATGCCCGAGCCCCCTGTCCTCTGTCCGTGGCCTGGGTGGGCAGTGCTTAGCGCCCAGGACTCTGGCATACTCAAGTGGGGTACCTTCTGGAGGTTTCCCTTTCCCAGAGGGCAGTTACTTTCTTGCAGTGGTGCTGCCTACTCTGGGGTTCTGTGGGGCCCCTCAAGAGGCCCTACGCCTTCCACAGTCCAGACGGCTCCCTCCCTCCATCCTTCCTCTAAGCTCCCAGGCCCGGCTCACCATCAGGAGAGTAGCCTCCAGAACTCATGCGTTTTCCTGGTTACCCCACCCCTCGGCGCACCCCCTGCCCGCCTGTCACCGCGGCCCCAGGGCCTGTCCTCCCCCTCTCTCCCCCAGGAGTCCTGCTGCTACTTCCGGCCCTACCTCAGAGCTCACTCCCGCAGTGGGTTCAGCCAGCCAAGACTTCAGGGCCCGTAGGTGGGAATGGTGCTGGCTCAGAGAAGAGCAGGGTCCAGGCAACACTCCCCAGCGCTCCCCCTTCTTCTGGCTTCTCCCACTCCCCGGGGGCAGGTCCAGAGCAGGTAGGCCTTGGGAAGTGAGGGATATGCAGGGGCCTGACCCCATCTGAGGGCACCCTGGGCACTTGATTCTGGCAGCCCTGGGAGGACCGGGTCGGGATAGGGAGAGGCCCAAACCAATCTTTGCCGAGCACAGAAAGTCCCAGAAGCAGAGATGAGCAGGCGGGGAAACCCTGAAGACAGAGGCTCGGTGGAGGTCACCAGCCTGCCTGATCTTTCCTGGTATCCAGGGGCAGTGGACACCGAAGCCCCCTCCCCTGCATTCCAAGGGCTGGGTGAATCAGCGCCACAGGAGGGGTTGCTCCTGCCCTCCTTGGCCTAAGGAGGCATAGCGTAGCTCCCTGGGTGCACTTAGAAGACCAGCTTTCTGGCAGGACAACCACTCCGGCCCCCCGTCAGTCCTCCAGGCTGCTGTGTAAGGTGACAACCACGCCAGTTCGCCCAGGACCGGTTCTGGCACTGAAAGTCCATTTCCCAGGAAACCCCTCAGTCCTGCCCAAATGGGGACAGTTGGTCACCCATTTCTGCGAGTGGCTATGAAAGTCTGTTCTCACCCACTTGTGGTGGGTCGGGGGCAGCCTTGAACATGCCATCCGGTGCTCACGGGGTTGGCTGAGGGCCGCTCAGAGGATCTCCCGAGGATGAAGGGTTTTGAGCATTATGGAGAAGCTCCTTCCAATCAGCTGCCTTCTAAAGCAGGGATAAGAGCACCGCCCCCCCCCCGGGGCACATCCCTGGGGAACCCACACACATTCTAACCCCACCTCTCTGCACTTGGAGAGGCGGGCAGATCCCACCCACCCGTCACTAGGACCAGGAGGCCAGGTGCCCTCCTCCACAACCTCGCAGCTTTCCAAGGGAAGCAGCTACTGCTGGTTCCACCTCTCCACACCCAGACACCGCTCCTTCTGAACTTTTGCTGGGACGTGCTGAGGTCACCCCAGGCAGGAGGGTCGGCTAAATCCTAGCAGCTGCTCTCAGATACCTTCACATAGAAGATGTCAGGGGTTCCAGGAGACTTCACAGACCAGCAAAGTGTGTCCCCCCTCCCTTTTGCCTGTGGGGACGGCCACAGTCACTTGTCAGTCAACATTGAAATGATCCGGGATGCTTCAGCCCTAGCTCTCTGTGCAGCCTCCAATCTGGGCGGACAGATGCACAGGTGCCTCTAAGGGACCAGGGGTAAAACCCAGGCCTAACTTAGCCACTGGGGGCCATGCCATGAAGTCTGGACTAGGGAGATGGCAAGGTGCGAGAACTTGGGGTCTGCTCTGCGGGAGCCTCCCCTAGCCCCTCACTGTGCTGCGTGCTCGAGGAGGTGGGGCAGAGAGTCGCACCTCATCACCCCGTTCTCTGTAGCGTCACTGCTCAAGCGTGAGGACCCAAGCTGTGAGCTGCGGCAGGGGCTTGTGCACAAGTGGCCTCTGCAGTCCATCTTTTCTAGAAAAAGCATCACTGGCTAACAGTGCAACAACTGGTTTGCGGTGGGTGGGTGTTCTGTACACAGGGCAGCTTTGCCTCGCCGGATCGCATACATCTGCAAGTGTCCCGGCATCAGAGTCCCTTTAAAGCAAAGAGGGGGCGGTGGTCCTGACGGCTTGGTGCTAATGAGATGGGTCCTCTGCTGCTGCTTTTACACTTCAAGAACGCCAATGGCAACAGGAAATGTATCAGGAATGATGAGAATTCTGTCCAATGGGAAAGGCCCTGGTGTGTACTTGATGGATCCATTGGCATTCAGAGAAAAAGTTTAGGAGCCGACTTCTTAGTTGGAAGTCTAGCCAGCTTTGGGACCTCCCTGGGAAGAGGGTGGGCCCTGACTTAGTGGAAGACGGTGGAGCAAGGAGAGTTTAGGACACCCCATCCCCCCAAACAGCAAAACTGAAGTTTACCCGCAAATCTGCTGTTCCTGGAAAATCTGTAAAGAGGAAATAGCCCTTCTCAGTTGTACTCTCATGATACAGGTCATTGAAATGAACCAAGAAATAAAATGAAAAAAATCCAACCATGGAGAAGGTGGTATTGGCTGGGTTTTGTTTGGTCCCCATGTCCCCACCCTTTCTAAAGATTCTAGACTGGTTTTGTCTCATGTGAACCTTGATGGTGGCTCCCAGTTTGGGCATAGAGGAAACTTCAGTGATTTCCCAGGGCACAATTTAAGAACCGAGTAGGAAGACCAGAGTAGGATGTTGGGTGGGAGGCCATGGCAGGGCCTTAGAGGAGCCAGAATCTGCACCCACCCCTGTGTCAGGGGCCTCCCTTCCCTCCAGACTCTCCCCTTCCCCTGCGCAGTTGGCGAAGGTGGAGGGGGGTTGTGGCGAGGGAAGGTAGTGACAAACTTGTGACCAGAAGACAGAGGGGCCCATGCCCACGGAAGATCACCAAAGAAAAGCACTATGTGGAGATTGTTTTATTTTCTAATAATGATAATATGGCTGGAATGGCTTCTTAAGATGTATATATTTTTTAAAATGGCGGTCCCTCATCGCATCACCCACGTGTACGTACTTCCACCTCTGTATGTGTTCTCCCAAACACCCTAGGATGCTTCCATCCTGGTCCCATGTATCTGGAATCTAATAAATAAGGAACGGCCTATCGGAGAGTTTCTTCACACGTTATCTTTGCTGGCTGGCTGTCCCCTGGACAGCACTGCCCTCAGGTCTCAGGCTGATGCTAGAAGAGACCTTCAGGAGGACCAGCTCAGCCTCAGAGTCCTCTGGGGATTCAAGTGAGCATTAAAATGTGTATTCAGCAGCAAAACTCAGGAACGTAACTTGAGCAGTGTGATACAGGTCTGAGAACCACTTCTACTTCTTTTCAGACTTGTGGTATTAATGGTGAGGCCCTTTATTATTTTCATTAATGTCAGAGAAATGGAGCACCAGGTATATGCGAACCAAAAACATTTCATTGCCTTAGGATTTTGAAATGCATCTGTGTATGCATGCACATGACGCAGACAGTGCAGAAAGCCCACGTGTTGTGCCAGGACACACTAAGGACCTGTGAGAGGCAGAAGGGAGGGCCTGAAAGAAATCGAGAGGACTATATCAGGATTTTTTTTGTTTCACGTTAAAGACACCACAGCTTATAAGGCTTACTGGGCTTATTGCCTTGGATATATGTGAAATCTAAAAGTGGATCAGGCTTCAGGCAGGGTTTGATCCAGAGCTTCTGTCTGTATGCTTTGTCCTCAAACTAGCTTCTTTCATAGTAGCAAGAAGGCTGCCAGATTTTTATTTAGCATCATAAGGAGAGAGAAAAAAGTCTCTTCCTACAGCCATGGAAAATATCTGAGAGCTTCATTCTAAATCCCAATGGCTTTTGTGCCTATCCCTTAACGGACCACTCTGACCACCTTGAGGTGGGACCAGTCCCACACATTAGTCTAGCTGCTACACAAAAAGGGTTAGGTTGAAAGTCTAGGAGGTGACCAACCAATCATGATGCCCACAGAACCCACACACCTAGACAACTCAAGGTCTGGTCAACTTTCAATGGGCTCTTTGTAAGTTTCCTGAAGCTCTTGGAAGAGAAGATCCACATGGCAGTCTTTGAACTCAATACCTAGCAAGTCTTGTGCATTTAATACATAAAGTGTTTGTGGGAATGAAAGTACCTGGTCTGTGGATTATTTTAGGTAAATTCCCAATTCACCTACATCTGGTGCGTGTGTACATGTGTGTACACAAACACACAGCTGGTATTCATGCTACTACCTTAAGAAAAAATAATTAGGAAAGAGTCAGCCAGAGCATCATATAATGCAATCAAAATAGAAATTTTAATTGGACTATCCATTTTAGGATTTTCTGTACTACGTCTTTGATTTGTCTACATAATTGTGATCAGACTAGCTAATAGCTCATTTTTTCAGAGACTTAACCCTCATCCATTTCTTTATCTCTCTTCATTCGTTCTCCAAATATTCCCCCCTTCGTGTTAGCAAAAGAATTGAAGCTTCAAAGAAAGGGGAAAAAACACAACTGAGGGTCATTCATTCATTCAGCAAATATTTACTGAGGGTCTGCCCTGTGCCAGGCACTGTTGGGCAGAGAGACTATACCAGTAAAGAGAACAAGCACGGTCTCTATCTTCATGGAGCACACAGTCTAGTGGGAGAAAGAGAGAGACGATGAGCACAATAAATAACCAGATTATATAGTTTGTTAGAATGTGATCAGTTTCGTGAGGGGGAAAAAAGCAGGATACGGGGGATCAAGAATGGGGGGTTGGGATATAATTTTAAAAGGAGGGACTTCCCTGGTGGTCTAGTGGTTAAGACTCCATGCTCCCAATGCAGGGGGCCCGGGTTCAATTCCTGGTCAGGGAACTAGATCCAGCATGCTGCAACTAAAGATTCCACATGCCACAGCTGAGACCCGGAGCAGCCAAATAAATTAATTAATTTAAAAAATTTTTAAAGGAGTGGTCAGAGCAGCCTCAATGAGAATGTTGCATTGAACAGTAAGTTGAAAAAGTGAGGGTCATGTGGGTGTCTGGAGGAAAAATTCTCCAAGTAGAGGGATCAGCCCGTACAAAGTCCCTGAGTAGGAGTATGCCTAGTGCGTTCAGTGAACATCAAGGGAACAAGTGTGGCTGAAGTGGAATTGGTAACGCAAGGGGGAGTGGGCAAATCACAAGGGGGCTCGAGGCCACAGTAAGTGTGGCTTTCACTTTAAGTGGAAGATTTTGAATAAAGGAGTCCTATGATCTCATGTCTCAATGGGAGTCTTTGGCTGATGTGTTAATAACAGGCCATAGAAGGACAAGGATGGAAGCAGGAAGACCAATTAGGAGACCATAGGTAAGGTGACCGGGGTCAGGGAGGAGCAGGGGTTAAGAAGTGCTTGAGTCCTGGATCAATTTCTTTTTTTTTTCTTTTTTTTTTTTTTTTGTTTGTTTTTTTTTTTGTGGTATGCGGGCCTCCCTCTGCTGGGGCCTCTCCCGTTGGGGAGCACAGGCTCCAGACACGCAGGCTCAGAGGCCATGCGAACCCGGTTCCCCTGCATCGGCAGGCGGACGCATAACCACTGCGCCACCAGGGAAGCCCCCTGGATCAATTTCGAAGCCACCAGGATCTGCTGATAGATTGGATGTGGAATGTGAGGGAAAAAAAGGAGACCTATGGGATTTCAAAGATTTTGGCCCCAACAACTAGTCTAGGGTTGTCATCCACTGAGGTGGGAAGACTCGGAGAAGGCAGCTCTGGGAGCCAGAGGGGGGTAATCAACTGTGTTACGTTTGAGAAGCTATTGAAAGTCCAGAGGAGACACCAAGAAGACGGCAGGTGTGGGGCCTGCTAAATAGGGAACAGGGAATGAGAGAGCATCCCTAGAGAGCAGACGTTAGCACTGACCAGGCGGCTGCGAATTGCTTCTCACATCCAGCCAACAGCGGCCGTTGCTCTCTAAGGCAGTAAAGTAGAATTCATCTTAGAAACACAGATTTTTGGAACAGAAGGGGCTTAGCAACTACCATTTTATATCCCTATTTGACAGTTGTGACAAATGAGCCTAAACTCTAACCTCACCCTTGATTCTCAAAAACAGTGCAGGGTGCTGGACTGAGGCATGAACAGCTGCTTGACTTGATTTAGACCAGAAGTTCTCAAATGGGGACGACTTTATCCCCAGGGGTACACTGGCAACGTCTGGAGACATCTTTTGCTGTCACATCGGGGGCGCTACTGGCATCTAGTGCGTGGAGGCCAGGCCCCACAGCAAAGGATAATCTGACCTCAAATGTCAACAGCGCTGAGGTTGAAAAACCCTGATTTACACACATTCTGGGCATTATCAAGGAAACCCCCCACTCTGGGTTCCAGGCAACAGAATTTGGGGGTGTCAACTCACCTTACCAAGCTCCTCCCACCACTAGATGCCACCTCTGCCTCACCTGGTGTTGCTCTGACCCCGACACATCTGTCGGGGGCAGACGTCCCACGCTCTACGTGAATGATTCCTACTTAAACTCAACCTAGCGGTGCGAGGAGAGAGGGGTCCGGTCCTGCAGTCTCTGCAGTCAGGCCGATCTGGTTTCCTTTTAATGTAAACTTTTGGTTTGGGGAAACAAGATCGCACCTGTGGCTTCCTGTCTGGAAGAAGTGGAGAGCCTTGCTGGCAAACCCTGTGCTCCCTGTTTAAGGTGCTGAGAATGAAGGTGCCTCCACCTCCTCCTCCTCCTCCTCCTCCTCTTGGCCTCAAGTGGCCCTCCCATGACTGTCCCTACATGTTCAGCTCCATCTGTGGGTTTTTTCTGATCATTTCCCTTGCTGGCCTGGGATGGGCAGGGAACCTGCGGCTTAGCCTTTCAAAATCCCGTGTCTGATGGTCAGATGCCAAGCCTTCTTCTCTACAGGAGACCTTTTTTCCAACTTACTTTTTCCAGGAAGTTGGTCTCACTTCTGCAGTCATCCGCCTATTCTCAGACCAAATGCCCAGCCCATTTGTGCAAAGATCCCATTGGCAACTGTTTCAAGTCAAAGAGAGGGCACTGTGGCTCTCAGTTGGGTACTGAAGAGTCTCCCCACCTCCCCTGCGGAGAAGAAGGACCACCAGAGCCTCCCGTCACTTCCTCCCACAGATGCACATGACAAGCCCTACAGTCAAGCTTGGAGCAGGGCTGGGACAGGGGCTGGCATAAAAGAGAGAAGACTCCGGAGCAACCCATGGGCCACACGGACTGCACTCGACCCCATTCTCAAGGCCCTTCGTTAAATACACGTTCCAGGTAAAGCCCCAATACCACATTCAATGTCCAGCTGGTCCCTTCCAAAGAAACAACAGTCCAGCAACCACAAAATAACTAAAAGTGACTGTAGTCTTACCCTTAGCATACCCTTAACACCACCAGTGGGATGTTAAATGATCAATGTACAGCAAAGCTTCAACAGGAACCTCTTTTTTCATCTCTCTCTCCCAGGCAGTACCTGCTCCTGGAACTCTCTCTTGTGCATCTCCATACTGTCCCAGCTCCCCCTAACTCAGTCTTCTGGGCACCCCTTCTCCCATCCCTGATTCGGCTCTTTGCTACCTAGATCAGCTCAGCCTCGCCAGCTTCTTTCTACTTTTCTGCATAAGCTAAAGAGGAGTTAGAAGCTGATCCAGGAAGCAAAATCTCTTCTTGAGCAGAGGGCGTGGGGTGGGGGCAATGGAAGAAGACTGAAAACCTCACCACCTCATATATTTTATTTTGCCTCTGATGCAAATTCACTTCACCCCCAAAGGAACAGATGCTACCTGGAATCCCAGAGAGCTGCCCCTTACCTGCCCCGAGGCTCTGCCGTGCAGACTGTAGTCCCACAGAACCAGGACGTGCCCATCCAGGAACCCACCTCCAGGCTCAAAGGCTGGCAGCTGTTTTAGGGAAACACCCAGAAAGGCAAATCTTTTCCGATCCAGGATGTGCTGTCTCTTCTCAGTAAGCCCTCTTTTTCCTTGCTAATTCTAGTCACTTTGGCCTGCTCTCTTTACTCAGGTGATGAATGCATCAGCTGGCATGGGGCTAGATCTGGGGGTATGGTGAGGGCTCCTGATTTAGCAGAGAAGATAGATGGCGAACTAGCGGTTTATGAGGCCATCCTATCCAGGAGATTTTCAGCAACATATGGGCATGTGTAACAAGGCAACCAACCTGGTCTTTGGGGGAGTGGGGTTTGTGCAAGTAACCATCCTTTGGGAGCAAGTGGAGGCTGAGACCTGTAGGAGAGGAGGAAGCCAGGTGAGCCCTGGGGAGAGAATTTCCAGAATAGAGAGAGGAGAGACACACACATACACACAGAGGATGATGTGCTCCAGGCTTGCTCAAGAAACGGGAAGAAGGCCATTTGATTGGTTGGTTGGTGGCAAAGGGGTGGAAGAGGAGAGAAGGCTGGAAATCAGAGGGGCCAGACTGCATAGGGATTGGTCAGCCTCGTTGAGGACATTGCTCTCTATCCCAGAACAAATGGGAAAGGCTGGCAGAGTTTTAAACAGTTTTAAACAGTGAAGGGACTATGTCCCTATGGGACATAGTCCCATAGTCAGATCCATCTCTCCCACCTAGAGATAGTGGGTCAAGCTTTCTATCCTCCATGGACTGGCTATGGTCATGAAGCACAAGTTTTGGGTTCAGACAGGCCTAGGCTCAGAAGTTTCTGCTCTGCCCTCACTGGCAGTGTGGCCAAGGCCAGGCACCTCCCTTTCCATCTGCACAATGGAGCTTACCCTACCCTGTAAAGATGCTAACAAGTTACATATTCGTGGGACCCCAGCTGCATCCCAGACACTTTGCACGTATTATCCCATTCGCTCCTCATGATGAGTGTTTGACACGAATGCTGCTGTCTTCATTTGATGGGTGACTAAAGCTCAGAAAGGTTAACCAACGTGCATAAGGTCACAGAGCTCAAATTTGAATCCAGATCTGTATGAGTTCAATGAAAATCTCTTCTCTTAACCACCACACCATATTTCAGACTAATTATTTAAGGGCCAGACACATAGTAGGCACTCAGCAAGTGTCCGTTCCTTTCCCAGATCTCCTCCCACAGCAGGGGGCCACATGGCCTCACAGGAGCCACCCCAAGCCACAGATGTCTGCTTCCACCCCTGCCAGGGCCAGCTTGCTGCCCATCCAGGTCAGCTCACCAATATTTCCAGCTGGATGGGGAGCCTTCTTCTGTGCCATGTAGCTCACATGCACGATCGCAAAGCGGCCTCTGGAGGGGGCCTTGCTGTGCCAGTTAAGTGACTTTACCCAAAGTCATGGCCCTTGTAGGTAAGCTGGGGTGACGCTGCTGGCCTTCAGACCACATTACTGGAGACAAAATTCCAGGAACTCCATACCTTATTCTTTCCCACGTGTCTTTGAAAAATTTCAGCCTTGCCTCATGGGCCAATATTGTGATGACATTCCTTTCATCATCCTAAAGGTCCCTGGATGGAAGGCGTAGACTCATTAAGAGGAAAAGCCTCAGTTATATGCTATCAGAGGTCAGAGCTTAGACAGAAGGGATCCTCTGTCCCCAAATAAAACGCGGAGGATCGTAGAGTACCCTGGGAGGTGGAGGTAGACAGGGATGCCTGGGGCAGGTATTTTGTGTCCCTCAAACCATGTCTGGTAGGTGGTTGGTTCGGCCTAAGGTCACTTTCCTAGTCACAGGTCTCCTGCAGAGTGGACATGAGGAGGGGGTACAAGCGTCCAGCACAGATGAGGGGATGGGCGATCCCTGCCTGTCCCTGGCCAGGTCCCACGTCCTCTTCATCCTGCGGCACATGTTACACATCCTACATCCCCTGCTCCACACTGGGATCACTACCATGAGGGTGGGGTGGGTGTGGGAGTGAGTAGGAGGCCAGTAGAGGAGGGAGACCTGAGACAGATGTGAAAAGCTGGCCAACAGAGAAAGAGAGAGAATTTGACTCAGAGGCAATGTGCCTGGAAGGAGACAAAGCTCCCCCAGCTTCCTCTGGAAATTGCTTTGTTTAAAATGCAAAGTGCAGATGTGTTTAGATGACATCTTAGCATCCATCACCCTATGCAAATACAGACCCTGGGGAAGAGGAGCTCCTGTAAGTCACTCGGATCCCCTAATCGAGTGCGTGTGGTGACGGCAGGCCGCGGGAGCAGCACAAGGGTGGGTGACAGCTCGCCACCCAGGAGAGGGGCTGGATAAGGGGGTGGGGGGAGGGAGACCAGCCCTGGGCATGGGGTCGGGGTGTCGGTGGATCCCCAGAAGTAGGGATGAGCTTCGCCACCTGCGCACACCACCCATCCCCCGCCCCAGGCTAGCTGCTCTTGGGATGCTGCTGCAGGTGATAGAAGGACAGAGCTCCAAACAAGGAGCTGACAGGCTCAGGGACAGTAAATTAAATCCTTATGGGTGAGCGGGGAGGATGCCCCTTGCCTGAACACCCTGCCCCGGGAAAACTGGGGAAATCGAAGGCCTGGTTAGGGGTGGGGTGGGGCTCTTAAACTCAAGCCCACCATCTGATATCTCAGCCAATCACCATACCTGGTCTTCATCATGGTGCTCCAGACTCGGCTTGTATAACTTCAGTGACAAAAACTTAGCCTGGTAGGATTAGCAGGTAAAATCCTAGATGCTCAGTTAAATTTGAATTTCAGATAAATAAGGAACAATTTTCTAGTATAAGCATGCCCAAGATATTGCATGAGATTTTTGTCGTTTACCTGAAATTCAAGTGTAACTCGGTGTCCTGTATTTTTACTTGTTAAATCTGGCAACCCTACAGCCTGGACGATGCATTCCATTTCTGCACGTATCTAATCACCAAGTCATGGGTTGAGCCCACCTCTGCCTTCTTGTTATTTCTACGCATCCCAGCCCATCCCGGTTCTGCCTTCCAGGCCACATGCAACAACTTTACTTCCTTCCCTTTATCTTTCACAGGTTCCCCCCACATCCCCCCACCCATAAATGTCCTGCATTCCCAACCCCATCTTAGCCTCTGCCTGTGGTCCTCAACCCTGGGGAAAACTGCTCAGCTTTGCTGTGAGCTCCACTCCAAACGCACTGTCTTCAATATTCATTCCTCTACTCAACAACTGTTTGTTGAGTTCATGCTATGTGTCTGACACATGGGTAGACGCTGAGGATCCAGTAGTAAAAAAGACAATTGTGGTCTCTGCTTCACTGGGGCTTCCATGCTACTTGGGTTAGACAGATTTTTTAAAAAAGAAGAAGCAGCAGCTAATAAAGTAATTATAAGTGTGAGGGATAGAAAGGAATAAGGAAGCTGAGATGGAGAATTATGGGATGGGAAGGAAAGCTACTTTAGGTGGGACTATTGGGGAGGGTCACTCTGAAGAGATGACATTAAAGCCAAGCTCTGAAAGATGAGACAATGTTAACTGTGCAGAGTGAGTGGAAGTATGTTCTAAATAGTGAAAACAGCATGTGCAAAGGCCCTGGGGTGAGACTGAATCTCAGCAGTGGGGCTTAATGTTAGCCAACTCTTTCATTGCTCAGAATTTTTATTTTATATTTATATTTATATTTTTATCTTCAGTGGATATTCTGACTTCCAGTATTCTTAAGATCCCAAGCCAATCTCATCCTTTAGCAGGTGACCTCACCTCCTGATTCACTAAGAAGATGGAGGCAACACACTTCCTTTTATCACCAAGTTTCCTCCCATGGTCACACACCAATTTTTCTTTTCTTTTGTTCTTGAAATCTGTTCTGACTTCCCTCCATAGCCAGCCCTCCCCCCCAGCCCCTTTGGGGCCTTTGCTTCATCAATTATTTCCTCTGCCTTGTACTTTCAACCTTGCCCATTCCACTGGCTCCTCCTCTTTCACCTTCACACTAGCTCAAACTTGATAGCTCCTCTTCCAGCTGTGACTTTCATCCCTTTCTTTGTGTTCTTAGCTGTTCTGTTCTGAAGATATTGATGTCTTCATTGTTTCCCTCCCGATTCACTCTTCACACATGCCTTCTGTCGTCTGCCATCTTCCACCCAATGGCCTCTGCTCTTTGAAAGGCAGTCAGTACCGCCTTTCCCAGACTTTCTAAACAAGTGGTTCTTCTCCCTCACCCTCTGCACAGGTCTGTGTTCTGCTGCCTGGGACATCATGTTATTTCCTTGCTTGAATGCAAGGTCCTTGAAGTCAGGGACTTGTCTTATGTTTTCCCACCCAAAGCCCCAAGCACATTACTCTGCCCAGAGGAATCGCTCAGTACATATTGATGAGTTGAATTCAATTGGCGTGTCTCTTGGGACACCTCTGGGAACAAATGTGAGAGAGTTTCCTCTGGGGTAAATGTGAGAGGGCTCCCCTCAGTGGCAGAATGAGGAGGTTGGATTGGAGATGGGGGTGGGGAGAGAGGGAAGGAAGGGGGAACAGGCAGAGGGTGCCAGCTTTTATAAGAGGATGATAAATGATAACAGCGCTGGGAACAAAACCAAACATCTTTCATGCTGTCAGAGCAATGAAGCCAACACATTCCAAGACGCGGGCACCTGGCAGTGCCTTGCTTTTGGAAGAGGCACAGACTCTCAGCCCTCTTCTGCTCATCTTCCTTGGGGTGTCTTCTGAAACTGGGGGAGATGTGTATCCTGGGGTTGGTGAGAGGGAAGGAAGTCAACCTGAGCCAGCTGTCCTCTTCAATGTCCCCTTCCTGGGCAGTAGCGCTCTCATGTGACCCTACTGGTCCTTTCCTTGCCTGGGGTCAACCAGATGGTGTTGGCTTCCATGCGTGTTGCAGGGCATTTGTCCCACCCTCTTTTATGGAGCACTAAAATATTAAAGTAAAGATGCTCCAGGACTAAGCAAACTGAAACACACCTGCTGGGGGTGATGAGAAGATCCCAGAGACTTAACTGTTGCCTATTTTCTTCCTTTGTCCACAGTGGGGTGTGAAGTGGAAGAAGCCGTGCTCTGACAGTCAGGAAACCTGCCTGGATTCGGGGTCTGGCTTTGCCATGGAAAAGTTATTTAACCTCTCTGAGTCTTGATTTCCTAATCCCTAACTTGTTGGGTTGAGTAAATGAACCCCAAGTTACCTTCCTATTTTCTTATTCTGTTATTCCTTGTGCAGCTCAGCAATGGGCATCTGTGGTTTTCTCAGCCCATTTCTGTCTTTATGATAACAGCACCCCACTTCACCATTCCCTTTCCACATAGTCCTGGCCAGGCTGTCAACCATACTGCCCTCCCCAGCAAGGGGTGGGGCCAGGATCCAAGCTCGGCCAATCAGACTCTGGGACAGGGTCACGTGTCGGCAGCCCCCCAAGGGACCTACTGTGGGTCCAGCTGCCCAGCTGCTCAGGTTCCTGCCCTGCCTGAGGTCAGATTGTCCATCTCCTCAGTTCTTCAAACTCTCCAGTGTTGCTCCAATAAAATCCCTTTTTCTCCAGGGTCAATGTCTGGTGCTTATAATCAGTGACCTTGATGATAAATTGTTAGAATCCTGAATCCAGGATCAGAAAGTGACTGGAGATGGCACAGATTGAATTGTCAATAAAGCTGCCTCTTGGCTGGGGAGACTTTTAATAGAGAAACAGGGAGTAATCTTGCTAAGCTTTACTGTCTGCTCCTGAGAGAAAAGGGCGCCTGTTCAGCAACTGGGGATCCCTTGGAGAATTCTGAGAAAACTCTGAGGCTCCCTGAGAGAATGCCATATATGCCAGTATCTTTTGGCATTTCCCACTGAGGGTATTCCTCTGTGCCTGAGCCCGGACATGGGTGCACCTGTGACCTGAATGATACTTCCAACAGGCCAGGCCAGGTAAGTCAGCAGTTCACATAATCTCAGCAACTGCCCCTGACCCAACACTGCCCAATAGCATTTAACAAGTCAGCAAGGAAGGAGCCACTGAGTGCCCTCCATGGGCTTATAGAGCTGGCCTTATAAGAAGCCCTTAACAAGTGTGCTGTTGAATGTATAAAACCTTACGTAGCTGGAAAGAAAAGAACTTGAGCAAGAGTGGAGGTCAGGGACTTCACCTTTGCTCAATGAATTTGAGTATAAGAATGATGAAGGGAGGTCACCTGGCCACCTATAGGGAGCAGACCTGAAAAGGAACTCTATTTTGGACTTTCTAGTTCTTCCCTATAGGACAGTGTTTCTCAAAGTGTGATTATGAAACATTTTCTCATGGTGCTTGGACATTTAAAAAATTTTTATTGGGACTTCCCTGGCTGTCCAGTGGTTAAGACTCTGCACTTCCAATTCAAGGCCCACAGAGACCTGGCATCTGCCACCTCTCCAGTTTCACTTTCTACCACCATCTGCCCCTCACACATAAACACTCGTCCTATTCAACACCTCAGAGACGGACTTCCCTGGCTGTCCAGTGGTTAAGACTCTGCACTTCCAATGCAGGGAACACGGGTTCAAGCCCTGGTCAGGGAACAAAGATCCCACATGCCTCACGGTGTGGCCAAAAAAAAAATTTTTTTTTATTTTTAAATTTTGTTTTGCTTTATTTTATTTTAATGTGTATTAGAGAAAATATTACTAACCTATCCAAATATGATCTACAGATATTTTGCTTAGGAAGAAGCTAAAGTAGGTACATAAGGCTAAAAAGTGAGTTCGTTTGAATAAAGATATTAAGCATGAACAGTATAAGTGGGATATGAATTTGGTGACCTTTGCGAAGGTGGAGCTGGAGTAACTGAAGTTGGGCAGCACTTGTGTAAGAGAAGCTCTGAGCCTCCCCCCACTTCCTGCCCCGCCCCCTCACCACCTCAAGCCAATGCCTCTGCCTCTGCATGGCTGGGTGAGGAACCTATCTTGAGTCTGTGAGCTCCTCCAGGCACGGGCTAGGCTTCGTTCACATTGACTCCTCTGTGTCTAGTGCACAGCCAGCAAATAGGAAGTACTGACAAATTGAATAAGAGTTTTATGCCCTGCCTTCCTCTAGAAAACAATTAAAGCAGACAACACAGAGTAGACTTGCACAGAAACAAAGCACGACACAAATTCTAGCCCTTTTTCACAACACGCTTATCCTGTCCAACTGGTCAGCCAATCCCAACCACTCAATAAGTAGCTTAAAACCACCCGTTCTGTCTACTGCCATCCATCCCCATTGCTACTGCCCGGGTCAGGCCACCAATATTTCTCACCTGAAATATTGCTTGTTGCTATCTCCTGACTACTGTCCCTGTCTCCAGTCTTACCACATCTAAGCCATTTTTTTCACCCAACAGCCAGTGGATTGTTTCCAAAATGCAGCTCCACCCCCTGATGGCTTCCTGCTGCTCACAGGTTGAACTCCCAGTCTTTAGAATGATAGACAAGGCCTTTCGTGACCTGGCCTCTGTCTACCTCTCCCACATTATCTCTTACCAATTGCATTCCCTACCCCACTCACCAGCCATATTGTAGTTTTCCCTGAAAGCACCATGCATCTGGGCCTTTGCACATACCACTCCCTCTGCTTGAAATGCCCTTCCCTTTCTTCTTCTGCCTCACTCCTCCTCAATCCTCAGGATCCACTGAAGCTTCACCTCCTTCAAGAAGCCAGCCCAGACTTTTCAATTTGGGTTTCACATTCCCACAGCACCTGCCCTTACTTATCCTAGTACTCACAATAATGAGCCCCAGTTGTTTGTTTGTCCACCTGCCTCATAAATCCTCAAAGTCTTTGAAGGCAGGATCCATGGTTTGTTCACCTTTTTAAAAAATTTTTTTTAGTTAGTTTATTTATTTTTGGCTGCATTAGGTCTTTGTTGCTGTGTGCCGGCTTTCTCTAGTTGCGGCGAGCGGGGGCTACTCTTCCTTGCGGTGCGCGGGCTTCTCATTGCGGTGGCTTCTCATGTTGCGGAGCACGGGCTGTAGGCGCGTGGGGTTCAGTAGTTGTGGCTCACAGGCTTTAGAGCGCAGGCTCAGTAGCTGTGGTGCACGGGCTTAGTTGCTCCGCGGCATGTGGGATCTTCCCAGACCCGGGCTCAAACCCTGCAGGGTGTCCCCTGCATTGACAGGCGGATTCTTAACCACTGTGCCACCAGGGAAGCCCGGCTTATTCACTTTTATATCTCCAGAACCCAGCCCAATGAGGGACTGAGAATTAGGCCCTCAGCAAACATTTGACAGCTGAGTAGCTGATGGCCACAGTCCTGGGAAAGCTCATGACGAAGGGGCTTGGAACCATGGAGCCTCTTGAAACTCATTAGTGCTATCCACCAAGTAGTTCTAACTTCCCACCTGCTCAGCACACAGTAGGATTGCACTCCCTGGCCCCCCTGTAGCCCCCCACATGGTGGGGACCATGTGATTATTCTGGTCAATGAGTTATACGCAGAATTACCAAAGGAAGGAAGGGGGGAGGGAAGGGAGCGGGGAGGGAAGGGAGGGAGGGAGGAAGGAAAGCCATCGTACCATTAACCAGGAACCCAGCTGACTGGCCACTTGGGAGACATGGCCTCAAGAACTGTGAAGTCCATAGTGAGTTCACCGCCATGAAGACAGACCAGCCCACCCTCAGACAGCAAAGGGGGAGCTGGGTAGTTTTCCTCCCTGTCCTCTATATAGCCAGTTATTTGGGGATCCTTAAAACTCGCAGTGCATTTACCCTCTAAATCTGAGCCTCGTCCCACTCCTAACGAATATGTACCCTGAGACACCCTTTATAGGTAGGTATACACACCCTGAGGGGGGAGGAGGTCACAACTCACACAATGTCACACCCATGCCACCTACCAGCTTGCCTTCAGCCAGTGTCCACACCACTCACAGCTCCCTCTGCCAGTATGTCCCTCTGCTAGTCCCCACCCTCTTCTTTTTTAAAAAATATTTATTTATTTTGGCCGTGCCAGGTCTTAGTTGCAGCATGTGGGAGCTTCACTGCAGCGTGCGTTACCTTTTGGTTGCAGCATGTGGACTTCTTAGTCGCGGCATTCGGGATCTAGTTCACCGACCAGGGACGGAACCTGGGCCCCTTTTGCATTGGGAGCGTGGAGTCTTACCCACTGGACCGCCAGGGAAATCCTGGGCTGTCTGTTCTTGAACACATTGGTATCATGGTTCCCCAGATACCAATGCCATCAGCCACACACGTAGGGAGTTGCAGTTTGGCATCATCTTGTCCTCGCCTCTGAGTCCTGGGGACCTGATGTGAGGTCCTGTGCTTCCCTGGCAGGGGGGTATGTACACCATATAAAACCATGTATGTTCCAGGCCTTCTCTCATACCCATTGAGCCCAATTAGAATGCCAATGCATAATCATATTATTCTAATGTCCCGTGTAATGATTAAGAATAATGGTGATTTCCACTTCCCTTCCCCTTTCTTCCCCTATCTCCTTTTCCTCTCCTCCCACAGAAAAGCTACATGTTTGCTTCTTTGCGAATTTTTGCTTGACTTTATTCTTCCCCCCGGGGACTGGGAAGATGTCGGCTGGGTAACGATGCTGCTGCTCATCCCGTTCTGGCATTTTTGTCCCTGGATTCTCAGCGCCAGTTACAGAATGTGGCATCAAGTGTGGCTGATGGGGATGGGGACAGGACAGAGAGGAAGAGGGGAACGTTGATGGGGTGTACACGTTGGGAGTTGCTCTCCTGGACCTCTGCTCACTTAGTTTTCATGGCAACCAAGGGTAAATGATATTATAACTACCATGAGGACAGTCCAAGCTGGGGAACATTGGACCTGCAAGGCGGGTATGAGAGGGCAAAGCAGAGGAGAGAAAAGGGAGGAGAATGGAGCTGAACTGCTCTTCCCAGAGCCCTCCCCCCACAGCATCTCACACACACACACACACACACACACAACCACCACGTGTAGAAAGTTCTTCCACCGAAGCCCTGATCACTTGTTTGCACAGACTTACCCAGATTTGCTGGATGAAAGTGGTAAACTCTTTGCGATCTGGGAGTCTGAAGCTCCACTTCCTCAAATAGGGGGCTTCCTGTCTTCAAAGTGTCCATCCTATATCCAGCCTGGAAACAGAATGATCCTGTAAAGTCCACTGTCAATCTAAGATGCACCTCCTTGGTGTGGGGTGAAGAACATGGACTCTGGAATCAGAAGGATCTGGGAAAGTCTCTTAGCCTCTCTGAGCCTCAGTTTTTCTATACTTAAAATGGGAATTGGGCTTCCCAAAAAAAAAAAAAAAAAAAATGGGAATTATCATGCTTACCTCATCAGACTGATGGCTCACACAGAGTGCCTAGCACATAGTAGGTACTTAATAAAATATTAATTGGAGGTAAACTGAGTCTTTATTCATATGAAATGTATTACTTAACTTTAGTTTTTAAAAGATAGTTCCATTGGGTATAGATCTTAGGTTGACATTTTGAAGATAATATCATCACTGTCTTCTAGATTCCATTAGTGCTATTGATAAGTGAGCCATCACCCAGTTGCGGTTCCTTTTTATGTGATCTGTCTTTTCTCTCTGGCTTTTTTTTTTTTTTTTTTTTTTTGCTGCATTGGGGCTTTTTTGCTGTGCACAAGTTTTTTTTAGTTGTGGCGAGTGGGGGCTACTCTTCGTTGCGGTGCGCGGGCTTCTCATTGTGATGGCTTCTCT
>NW_021145684.1:53276-65076 GCF_002837175.3 Physeter macrocephalus | reverse complement strand
CGTGGAGAGGCCCAGAGCTCCGTGTGAGGGTGTTTGGCTGCTGAGGGCCTGCAGCAAACCCCTTCCCCCCTCCCCCATCCTGCCAGTCATTGCCAAGCTGTGACCTTGGGCCTCTCCTGCCTCTGGGACACTATTTCTCCCAGAGGGCCATCAGGCGAATCAGGACCCCCCAGTTCTCCATTGTATTATTCAAATGAGGTCCCCGGAGCCTTCAAGCCAGTCCGTTTCCGAAGCCCTATCCCAGGGAGAGCAGAAGTTCCCAAGGGGGCAGAGGAGGGAGACAGGATGCTAGATCAGCAGTGCAGCCATACAGCTTACTCATTCAGCCCCACAGAACCTTCTCCCCAGTGCTATGCAGTTTCCTACCTCAGTGCCTTTACACCTGTGGTTCCCTTTCCCTTCTCCTCATCTGCAGATGGAATTGGAAGCCAGACTGCCTGGGCCCAGAGTCCATGCTTTTAACCACTCTATGGTCACTCTGGAAGGAATCTAAGTAGAGGGATGGCATGAGCAAAGCATGGTCCCATGAAAGAAGGGACTGCTACCAATGGGCAGAATGTTTGGGGTTTCTGGAGACACAAGGGGACTTCACTCTTTCCCTTGTTTTACAGATAAGAAACAGGCACGGAGAAGTGCAATAATTTGCCCAAGATCACTATTGAGTGAGGAAGCTGGAATTTGAGCCCGGGGTGGGGTGGTGGGGGGGGTCTGTCTCCAGAGCCACACCCCACACCCTCATAGCTGGCCTCTGGGCAGGGGTTCAAGAGGTTTGCTAGATGTGGAATGGAATGAATGCCTTGATGGGATTCTAGCCGGTGGGCCCACTGCTCACCAGCTGTGCACCTTTGGGCAAAACTCCTTGCTTGGCACACCTGCCTCACCTGTCAGCGTGGTGCTGAGAACTTTCTGGTGGAAGTAGGGGGTTGGGGGACCCACATATTGGGGCCCTTCAACTCTCAGATCCTAGGTCTGGTGAGTCGGTGGTGGGAAAGGGGTGGAGATGGGTGGGAGGTGGGGGCAGGGTGGGGCAGGAGGAAGACTGGAGATGCTTCAGCGGCATCCCAGTTCATTAGCCCACAGGTCAGTCAGCTCCTCTGGGTTAAAAGTGAAGTCACGTTTCCAGAAGCCCAGGCTCACAACTGCTCAGCTTCTAGGCAGGCAAAAGGAGACAGGCCCTCTTCCAACAGTTCCAACCCTCCCAGAATCCACTGGCCAGGCTTGAGGCACATGCCCTGAGCCCACCACTGTGGCCAGCGGCATGGATCACTCTGATTGGCAGGCATGAGTCGTAGGCATGGAGAGGCTCCTTGTTTTAATGGGGAGACTGGCACCCTGGGGGAAGATGGAGTGGGAGGCCAGAGAGGCTGAGAAGGAAGGAAGGAGAAGGGAGGAAGGAAACCAGGAACCAGAGATGAAAGACAACGGCTGGGCAAGAAGAGGTCCCCCCTCTCCAGTCTCAGCTAACGTCTGGTCAGACGCGAGCACAGAACCCGGGAGTCAGGGACAGGCTCTGCTGGGCTATGTGACCTCAGGCAAACCGCACCACGTCTCTGAGACTCAGTTTTCTCATCTGGAACATGGGTGCAATAGTAGCACCAACCTCATGGGCTGTTATGAGAGTGTAAAGGAGATTAATCACTTAGCTCATGGCAGTTGTTATTTTTATCCTCATCCTTCAAAGTTCACCTTTCAATCCCTGTGCAGGTGTTGACCCTGGCTCCGCACCAGACGGTTGGTTAGGCCCCTTTCTAGCCATCCTCTGCTGTGGTCCTGCTCCTGCCCTGGGAGGCACTGGTATCCCCGTTTTACAGGTGTGAAAACCAGCCTGGGAGCTTGAATGGCCTACGAGTCAAGGTTTCTCAGCTGGTCAGAGCCGCGACCCCACCCAGACTCTGAAGCCTGAGTTCCTTCCATCACATCAGCTGTTGGTTGAATTTTTAAAAGTGAGGGGGGGAAACCGTTCCTCGCCTCAGTTTCCCCTCCTGCCGCAGAGGGAACCAGAATGATCCAATCCTCCCCTCCCCGGGAAAGTCCACGCCAGGCAAGTGGTTACTAAAAATTCTCAGGCCGCATGCCAGCCCCGGGGGTCCCTGCGCGATCCCCGGGGTCCCTTCCCACAGCGCCGCCCCGTGGTGGCCTCGGGGACTGCAGGCTGAGTGCACCCGGCGGACGTGTCTCCTCATTCCGGTTCCTGCGGTGTTGGGAAGCTCCGGCGCACAGCTCACAGGGTCTCTGAGGCTTGAGCCCTGCTCCGCCCTCTCTCGGTATCCAAACCTCTGCGCATCCTTCACGCCTCCTTGCCACCAACACGCAGAGGGCGCCTCACACCGTCTCATTAGATGCTCCTCCACTACCTCGAGGCAGGACAATTCGCCCGTTCTAGGCGCGGAGATTCGAGCTCTGGAGGTGAAGCCACTTCCAAGGAAAGGGCAGAAGGTTGGAGGCGGGATCTGGGCCCAGGTGTCTTTGTCCCCATATTTTGTTTGGGACACCAGAATCTGCTAAGTGCTCGTCACAGACATTATCCAGTCCAGCGTTGCTCCTGCTGTGCCCCCCGCCCCCCGCCCCGGCATCCAGACCAGGTCACCGGCTGCGCTGTCAGGTACAGTAGCCACGACCCACAGGGAGCACTTGACTCGTGGCTGGTCGGAGTTGAGAAGTGCTGTAAATGTAAAACACACAACCGATTTCGAGGTCTTAGTACTTAAAAAAAGAATACAAAATATCTCATTTATAATTTTTTATGATTGATTACACGTTAAAAATTATACTTCAGATAAATTGGGTTAAATAAAATATGTAATTAAAATATTTTATTTATATATTAAATAAATTTTATTTTATGTATTAAAATATATAATTAAAATTTTCTGTAAGGGACTTTTCACCTGTTTCTTTTCACCTTGTTATGTAATTAGTACTAGAAAATCGAAATTGACAAATGTGGCTTGTATTTGTGGCTCAAATTTCCACAGGATAGCACTATGACCAAAGGTGCCCATTCCTGGGCCCCACCCAAGACCCCTGACAGCCTGTCTGGGATGGGACCCTGGGACCTGTATTTTAACAGGGTCACTTCAGGGATTCTGCAGACCACCAAAGTTTGAGATGAAGCTCCAGAAATGTTTTTGGCTTGTTCACTATTATATTTCTCAGGATCTGGCATAGGGCCTGACACATAGTAGGTGCTCATTAAATGTTTGTTGAGTGAATTAGCATATCCAATGCTCATAGTAGGTAAGTAGAGGAGATAAGACATTTTTTTAAAAAAACAGTAACTATGGGACTTCCCTGGTGGTACAGTGGTTAAGAATCCACCTGCCAATGCAGGGGACACGGGTTTGAGCCCTGGTCCAGGAAGATCCCACATGCCGCGGAGCAACTAAGCCTGTGCGCCACAACTACTGAGCCTGCGTGCTGCAGCTACTGAACCCTGCGTGCCTAGAGCCTGTGCTCCACAACAAGAGAGGCCACCGCAATGAGAAGCCTGTGCACCGCAACGAAGAGTAGCCCCCACTCGCCACACCTAGAGAAAGCCCGTGCACAGCAACGAAGACCTAACGCAGCCATAAATAAATAAATAAATACATTAATTTTTTTAAAAAGAGCTTGCTGTTAAAATACATCTAATTAAGAAAAAAAATAGTAACTATGGAGTTCTGAATACCAGCTAAAAACCCAAAA
Source organism: Physeter macrocephalus (assembly GCF_002837175.3). NCBI lineage: Eukaryota > Metazoa > Chordata > Mammalia > Artiodactyla > Physeteridae > Physeter > Physeter macrocephalus. The sequence goes on along the minus strand of NW_021145684.1, from coordinate 61,392 downwards.
TTGACTTATATGTTCTGAGAGGAAATATGGCCAATATATATTGCTAAAGAACATTATCTACATAATCCCATCAAACAAAATATTTTTATATAAAGGACAAATGGTCTGGTTTCTTCAACAAACAAATTGCAAGGAAAATAAAACAGGGTAGGAACCTATAGATTGAATGAGATGTAGGAGACATTGACCAACTACATGCTCTCACAGGCCTTATTTAGATCCTGACTGAAACAAACAAATAAACAAACAAAATGATATTTGATGATGTTAGGAAATTATTGTTACAGGATGATAATGGGACTTGGGTTTTTTTTAAAGTCCTTTCCTCTTAGAGACACATATTCAAATATTTAAGGAATAATTTATATGACATATGGGATTTGCTTTAAAATAATATGGGATGGGGGAGCTGGTGGGGATAAATATGTTGATTTGGTATATGTCTAAGCTGGTTGATGGTTACATGGGAGGTCATTTTATACAATTCTGTACTTTTGTATACGTTGAAAGGTTTCCATAATACAAATATTTTCAAAATAAGAAGTCACTTCTCACTAAGACCCACTGGTAGTTCAGAAGTGATTTGACCCAGATAAGAAGAATAGTCCTTCTTTACCTGGGAAAATATCAAAATCAAAAAATTTATCATTATTTAAACAGACAAACTAAGCTTCAAGACAAAAGCATTATTAGAAACAAGGAATATGTAACTCCAGGAAGATATAACAATTCTAAACTCTTATGCACCTGATAACACAACTTCAAAACATACAAAGCAAAACAAGGAGACATAAACGAATCAATTATCATAATCAGAGATTTTATCACAACTCTTTCACTTGCCGATATATCAAGAAGATAAAAGAATTGCTAAGGATATGGAAGACATAAACAAGAAGATATTAAATATAATTAGTAAACAGGAAAAGTAAATTAAAGCCACAATGAGTTGGAATTTTACTCCCACTAGCTTGGTAAAAATTACAAAGTTGAACAGTTCCACATTTGGCAAGGATATGTCTCAGTGGGGGCTCTCCTTTCCTCTGGGTGGGAGTAAAAATTGGTTCAATCTCCTTGGAAAATAGTTTAGCCTTGCCTAATAGAGTTGAACATGTTGCACACACAATAATTTAACAGTTCTCCTCCTAAATTTGTTATTTAAGAGTACATATATGTGACCAACCTATAAGGAAAGTCAGAAGAGGAAGGAGGGTGCAGCTGCAGAGGGGCACAAAGGTGTGCTTCTAAGATGCTGGCGATTTTTATGGATGGTGAGTACATGGATGTCTGCATTGTTTTCCTTTGAACTGTATATTTTTTGCATGTACATGTTAACAATAAAAATGCTATGCCTAAATATTTGCCTATATCACATCTGTATGTAAATGCATAAGAGGTTGGAAGGAGACGCCAGACTGTTCACAGCAGCTCTTCCTAGAGAGTGTCATGCTGGGGGGGGGGGAATTCATATTTTATTCAAGTATTTCTTGATTGTTTGTATGATTTTACAGTAAGTGTGTATGACCCAGCTAATTTTTTTTTTTTTTTTCGGTACGCGGGCCTCTCACTGCTGTGGCCTCTCCCGTTGCAGAGCACAGGCTCCGGACGCACAGGCCCAGCGGCCACGGCCCACGGGCCCAGCCGCTCCGCGGCACAAACCCGTATCCCCTGCATCGGCAGGTGGACTCTCAACCACTGCACCACCAGGGAAGCCCGACCCAGGTAATTTTAAAGACCCAATTAGAACAATCGAAGCAAGACAAAACCCAAATGCAATTAACATGAGAAGAGTGAATATGCCAAAAGGGCATTTTAGGAGGCAGGTCTGTGGAATGGAAAGAGCTGTCACTTTCTGGTAAGTCATGTGATTTCCCTAAGGCTCAGTTTTCTCATCTGTAAAATGGGCATAATGGGGTCTGGTCTCATGGGGGTCTCTGGAGGACTGGGTGGGATGAGATGAGTGAAGGGCCATGTGTGTGCCAGCCTTGGGGAACTGGGAGAATGTGGAGATGGGGTAAAAGAGTGACATATTTAGCTGGTGGATAAGGGGTGAGGAGGAAGGTGCTTGTCCAGGCTGGCCAGGTCTGGGGATGGGGGCAGTGATGGGGAACGAGGTGGGGAGTGAAGAGGCTTCCCTCAGGATAAAGGCTGACACAGGCTTCATTTGGAACCAGAGGCATCATGCAAATATATGCAAAAGACCATGCAAATTAACCCAGCTGGTGGCCAGTGGGAAGAGGACCCAGCTGGTGATTTTGTTTCTGCAGTGTGGCCCAGGGCCACCTGAAACAGAATCACCTGGGGAACTTATCCGAGTCCCCCGCCACCCCCAAACCCACTGCTTCCACCCTCTGGAGCTGCAGCCCAGGAGTCCATATGTTTAAGGAGCTCCCCAGGTGATTATTTACTTCTGAACTTATTTATTAAACATGCACATAATGTGTTATTATTATAACACATTATGATATATGCACATTATGATATATAAGATAAACATTCAAACAGAAAAGTAAATCTCCTTCTCTCCTCATTCTTCACCCCCATGCCCAGAGGCAACCACCAGTACCAGTTCCTTTGTGTCCTTCTGGAAGCGACTCTGCACATTCCCAGGTGATTCTCTCTGACCTTTCAGATCCACAGCGTCTTGGAGTCCTAGGGTGATGTCTCTGGATCATTCACAGACCAAACTGTCATTCATTCATGCCTTTGTTCACTCACTCAAAATTCACTAAGAGCCTGCGGGACTCATGCCAGGCACAGCCCTGCCCCCAGGAGCTCACACAAGAGGGGGAGCCATTCGCAAATGCAGCACTGCCCAGTGGCTAGCTCCCAGCTCTGCAGTCAAGATGCCCTTTTCAGCAAGACCCTCGCTCCCTGAGCCTCCATATCCCCAACTGTATCAGGTAGTAATGGTACCTGGCTCTCAGGGCAGTGATGCTGTGGGTCAAGAGAAATGATGAGAGCAGAGCAGGCTCTTCAATAAATGCTTGTTTCCTTCCAGAAGACAAGCCTTGCCTGGAGCAGAGACAATGAGAACAGGGAGCTTTTTCCAACATAGGCTGGCTGGGCTCGGGGCCAATAGGAATGAATTGAGGGTGGGAAAGGGGCTTTGTTATCTCTCCCCTCTCTCAGGAAGAGATCTCTCCAGGCTGGAGTTTTGGGTGCTCTGGGGCCTCGGAGAGCAGCTCTGACTACAGCATCCCTTGGCCTGGTGCACAGGGACCCCAGGTGATAGAGGAGCCAAGCAGCTCACTCTGGATCTCTCTGAATCAGCCCTTACCTTCAAGGCCTGCCTCCTTCAGGTAGCCTTCCTGACTATTCCAGCCAGAAAGAGAAAGGGAAGGAGTGTTTATTACCTTCCAGGATTACTAGGGGCTTGTCACTGGGCCTGGCACTTTCATACTTCTTAAAATCTAACTTAACCTTCCCAACCCCTCTGGAGGGAGATAGTTCATACCATTTCACAGGTGAGGCAGCTGAGGCTTGGGGAGGTAAAGGGACTTACTCAAGGCCACACAGGGAATCAGTGGCTGGGTATTTGTCTCCATGGGGTCTCTGAGCCTCTCCTGTCCTCTCCTTGGGACTCCTCCCCTGAGGGCCTGAATCTCCCAACAGTGAAGTCCCAGGGCCTGTGGAGGAACTGGGATTGCTAAGTTCCTGTAGCTCAGACACTCAGAACTCAGTGACCCTGGCTGATCTGGCCTCTCTCCTCCTCTCTAAGCCTCGATGACCTCATCTGTCAAATGGGTAGATTACCTCACCTGTCATAGGGAAGATGTCTGTGAGAACATCTACACATACAGTCTGTCCTCAACTCCTCCCCCTGCCCTCTCCAGCTCCTCCAGCTCAGAAGGCCTCAACAAGCTCAGCACCCCCCAGGCACCATCCAGTTCCACGGCCCCCATCTCCTGGGCCAGAATCCTGAGCTCTCCCTTGAAGTCGCCCCTTCCTTGCCCCCTCACCACAGTCACTGTGTGTGTAGCTTCTCCCAGCAAAGAGCTCAGCAGGCTCCTGCTCCACAAAGATGCAAGCTCCTCCAAGGGTGGGCCCAAGCCAGGGTCTTCGTTTGAGCCGCTGAGCTCTAGAAACCCCCTCTTTCAGGTTCCAAAGCCTCACTGTTTTCGGGCCAGCACATAATTCAGCTGTGGCCTGGACCCCTCCAAGGCAGAGCGATCACCAGCACTCAGGGCCACCTGTTCAAGTGACATAGCCTCACAGAATCATCCCTAGTTTCCCAATTGTAAGTGAACGCATTCAGGGCACTTCTAGGGGGTCGAAGTCTCAGTCCTGAGAGTTTTGGGTAGTCAGGGGCCGTCTTCTCTCTGCCCGTGCCCCTCGCGTCGGCCCCGGGCTTTGGCATCAAGGAGCACCCCCGCCCCGCGTGACCCGGACCCGGCCTGCAGCGCCCGCGGCGGCCACATGGGGGCAGCAGGCGCGCGCCCTCCGCGCCGCCCGCCGTCAGAGTTCTAGCCCTGGGAGGCAGCCCAGGACGCTGCGGGAGGAAAAGCATCCGGGAAACAGGGGGACCTGGGCCTGGGGCTGGCCTGGCGTTGACTCCCCGCTAGGGCCCCAGGCAGGTCGCCTCACCCCCGCAGCCTCACTTTCCCCATCTATCAAGTGGACATGGCAGTCTGCAAGGGCTTTTTTGACCCTGGCAATCCCGGAGCAAGATTTAGTAACAAATGGAGAGTGGCTTTTGTGCCAGGTGTCCCTGCTCGCAACGCAAGGTCCTGCCTTGGTCCGATCGAAACCTCTCATACCCAGGTGGGGAAAAGGAGCCAGGAGAAGGAGGTGAGTCCCCTGAGGTCACACCTGGCTCCAAGCCGAGCTCCCTTTCCGTGGAGATCCCCATCTGCAGATGGGGGAACCCGAGTCCCCAAAGGGGAGGGGATTTGCCGGTGCTCTCACACGAGGACAGGGCAGCGCTGAGCCTCTGTCTCTGCCCAGTGCGCCCTCCACTGCCTCCCTGGAGGTTTAAGGACTTAGCAATCCCACCTCCACCCCTTACCTTGACTTGGAAAATTAAACGGAACAGGAATTGGCAGCTCACTTTGCGCGCAGCGGGAGAAGGGAGAGTCTCCACAGGCCCCAGGGGAGGTCCTGGACTCAGGGAATAGCCCCCTTCACAACCTCTGGAGTGTCTGCCACGTGGGCCCTGGCAGACCCTGAGGGCCAGGACCCGCTTCCCACTTGGCCCTCTTCCCACGTTGCCTCAGGGCCAGCCTAACACAGCCCCTTCCATCTCCCTCCAGGAGAACCAAAGCTGGGGGTGCCCTTCGCAGCCCCTGTGCGTGGCCCGTCACACGTGCCGAGCACAGCAGCTAGGAGAGGCAGATGAAGATACTGGCGCTCAGAGTGGGTCAGAGGTGGGGCCAAGACTTGACCCTCCCTCTCTCCAGGGTGTCTATACCACTGAGCTGCCCACTACCTACCTCAGAACAGGAAAGGAGGGCAGAGGGGGTATTTGCTGAGGCTCTGCCCCGAGCCTGGCCTGGCCCTGGCATGCTTGCCTCACGGAGTGCTCCAGCTGCTCTGAGAAGCAGCCCCGTCACGCATTCCACTTACAGATGAGGACTGAGCCATGGCCACCAGCAGGAGTGAGCAGACTGGGATTTGAAGCCAGGTCAGGTGGCTCCCACACCTGGCACAGAGCCTAGGGTCTGAGCTATCTCCTGCACAGGGGCCCTGCAGGCTGCTTCCCCGTGTGGTCCCAGAGCCCAGAGCCCAGCAAGGGGAGCAGGTTTCTAGGGTGGCTTGGGCAAGTCAGGGCACCTCCCTGTGCCTTGGTTTCCCCAGGCTTCCCCAGCCCTACCCAGTCATAGCACAAAAAAGTACTAAGGATGGGAATTCCCTGGCAGTCCAGTGGTTAGGACTCCGTGCTTCCATTGCAGGGGGCACGGGTTTAATCCCTGGTCAGGGAACTAAGATACCACAAGCTGCACGGTGTGGCCCAAAAAAAGAAGAAAGAAAAAAATGTACTAAGGAGAGCCTTCCAGCCAACTGGGCTAGCGTGTTCCAATCAGTGCCAGTGGTGGGGGAGAGCATCATGGGCCAGGCTTCCAGGACAGCCCCGCCCGGGTTAAGGAGAGAGAGAGAAAGGCACAGCCAAGGACACCCAGGATCAGCATCACCAGTGTCAGCATCATGGGCCATGGTGGGAGTGGCAGGGCCAGAGGATGAGGGGCTGAGGTCATGATGGTGACAGAGTTGCGGTCCTCCCCTGCCACCCAGGACTCAGATCCAGCCTTGGCACAGGATGGTGATAGACACACTCTTGGCCTCCAGGACTGCCCTGGTCAGAGGAATACGCCGGCAGAAGGGCCAGAGGTTGCCCGCCCTCTTCGTCGGGCCTGTCATCCTCATCAACTTCACCACCACCATAGTCAACAACGACTCCAAAGAAGTTCAAAGACTTTCCTCCTGACCCGAGTGAAGCCCACTCCATGGAAGCAGGAGGCTGGGTGAGAAGCCCTCTGGGGGCCTCCCCTGCTCGGGTGGGGACAGCGGGCAGAGGCTTGAAGCCTATCACATGAATTCTCTGCCTGGGAGTCCGGGAGACTTCTCAGAGGAGGTGGCCTGTCCTCTGAGCTTTAAGAAACAGGTTTTCGGCTCTGCTCGTACGCTGTACCGTACCGGAAGGAGTCAGGTTCACAGAGACAGAAAGTAGACTGGTGGTTGCCCCTGGCCGGGGGAGGGGGAGTGGGAGTTAGTGTTTAGTGGGCACCACGTTTCAACTTGGGAAGATGATGGTGGTGATGGTTACACAACAATGTGAAAGTACTTAAGAACACAGAACTGTGTGCTTAAAAATGGCTAAAATGGTAACTTTAAGACATATATATTTTACCACAATTTAAAACACACACGATTTTCATTAAAAATCTTTTCTTTTGTTTTTTTTTGGCCACGCGTCTTGCAGGATCTTAGTTCCCTGACCAGGGATCGAACTGGTTCCCCCTGCAGTGGAAGCGTGGAGTCCTAACCACTGGACCACCAGGTAATTCCTTAAAATTTCTCACTGAAAAAAATTTTCTGATTGAAAAAAAACTTCCAAGAAAAAAAATGAAATTTACATTTTTATTTAAAAAACAAAAACTGAGCTGGAATTGGGCAAGCAGCACAGGGGAAAGGGGAGTCCTGCAAAGCTGTAGAAGAGGAAGGAGAGTGTGTCGTCCAAAGGCAAAGGCACTGAAGTAGGAGCACAGAATGAAAAAGAGGAAGGAGGTGGGGCAGTGCTGGGGGCGGCGGGGCAGTGCTGGGGGTGGCGGGGCCGGGGGGGAGGAAGGGCACAGTCCACACACGCTTGACCCTTCTCGCAGCTGTCCATCATCCCCATACCTCCCGCCCCGGCCTGGGACCCCAACCTTCCCCACACAGACTCACACTAAACGAGACATTCCAGGCTCCCAAGACCTCTTGGTCCTCATAACTCAGGGAGTCTTAGTGTCCTGTGGTCCTCCCGCCCCTACCCCAGCTGTCACACATAACCCAGCCCTCTGAGAAGACCCTCAGGTCTGTCCTCTGCTGGAAACCTCCTGGGACCCCCGCAGTCTACAGGAGAGGATCCAGAGGCTTTGGCCTGGCACTCAAGGCTCCTGGCCCCAGGTGACCTCTGCCATCACTCCTCGGGGGTTGCACCAGACCCTGCACCCGCCCTGTGGGCACCAGCGCCCACCTCAAGGAGTGGCCCCATAGGAGGCTCTGCTCCTGGGGGTCCTTGCCCCGCCCGCTCCCTCCCTCACCCCGTGCCTTCGCTCTCCCTTCCTCTGGGAATGCCTTCTCCCGTGTCCTCCGGCGTTGACCTTGCTTCCTCTTCCGAGTGCCTCCTGTAGGTCGAGTCTCCACAAACTCCAGGTCCTTCCTGGTGGCAGCGCACAGTAGGGGCTCAGGCGAAATCTGCTGAAGGACTGGTTTAAAGCAACTTTCCCGTCCACCCTCTTAACTCCGTGGGAACAAGTGTAGCTGGTAGAGAGTCAGGTGTCAGGAGCCCTGGGTTCCTGCCCTGTTGAGGGCTTCCCTGGTGGTGCAGTGGTTGAGAGTCCGCCTGCCGATGCAGGGGACACGGGTTCGTGCCCCGGTCCGGGAAGATCCCACATGCCGCGGAGCGGCTGGGCCC